>NW_010329245.1:0-13683 GCF_000700745.2 Antrostomus carolinensis
CGTGTGTTGATTCCCTGTGGGGAGGGACTGGAGTCGAAGGAAGCGGCAGAGCTGACAGCGGGAAGCGCTGTTCTCTAGGGAGTCCCTTAGTGATGAGCGTTAAGGGGCGGCAGGCGTGGCCGCGCTGCAAGGTGGAAGTGAAAGAGGGTGAACGGCGTTTGCGTGGGAGGGGACAGGCGTGGAAATGACTGCGTGGGTGTGCAACTGGCAGTTCTGCTGGGTACTGTTCTTGGTCCTGGGCTGGATGCAGTTCTTATTTAACATTGTTTTATTGCTTGAGTACATTACTATCAGATCTTTTGGAACGGGTCCAGAGGAGGCCACCAGGATGATCCGAGGGCTGGAGCACCTCTCCTATGAGGACAGGCTGAGAGAGTTGGGGCTGTTCAGCCTGGAGAAGAGAAGGCTCCAGGGAGATCTTATTGTGGCCTTTCAGGGCTTGAAGGGGGCCTGTAAGAAAGCTGGGGAGGGACTTTTAAGCAGGGCCTGTAGCAATAGGACAAGGGATAATGGTTTTAAACTAAAAGATTATAGTTTTTTACTAGATTTAAGGAAGGAATTTTTTATGATGAGCGTGGTGAAACATTGGAACAAGTTGCCCAGAGAGGTGGTAGAAGCCCCATCCCTGGGAACATTCTAGGTCAGGCTGGATGGGGCTCTGAGCAACCTGATCTAGTTGAAAATGTCCCTGCTCAGGGCTGGGAGGTTGGACTGGATGAGCTTTAAAGGTCCTTTCCAACCCAAACCGTTCTGTGATTCTTTTGTTTGTCGTATGAGGACTACAGTTAATGGCAGTTCTCTAGTATCCTGACTGAGTGGCTTTCCTGTTGCCCTACATCCTGGACAGCTGAGAAACAAATTTTTATTTTGTTTTTTAATGATATAACTTACCTCAAGGTCTGCCTTTCCATGTCTGGTACTTGTCCTTCAGTCTGTTCTTAGTTCAGTGCTTCTCTCTAAAAAGGCCACAACGCTTGTAAGTGAAGAGATTCAGACAGTTCCTAGAGAGGTCTCTATGGTGTTCTTACCTTTTTAAAGGAAAATTAATTTTTTGGGAAGTCAATGAAAAGCTTAGATAGAAGAACTGCAGCTGAACACCAAGTAGACTCTAACCTTGTAATATCTTTTAATTAGCCAGTATTCCGTTGTGATTTTTTTTTTTTTTTTCCCCTAGATCAGATCATTGCTCTTCCATTAAATGGGAATTAATTGAGTACACTGAGATACCAAAAAAAGGAGATGGGTGATCTGGGAAAGCTGCTTCACATCTCTCTAGATAACTTCTTATACCAGCACTTTTTTTTATTCTCCCCAAAAAGTATACATGCACACATAGTTGTTCATTGTTCAGTTAGAAAGAAAATAGAAATTAATTGTGGGCAGAATATGCTTGGAAGGCAAGACCTGTCATGGATTTTGGGGTTAAATGAAATATTTTCTCTGAAAGAGTTTATAACTAGACTTGGTTTTTCCAATATTCAGCTTTGTAACTTAATCCATGTGCATTTTATAAAAAATATAACAATTTTAACTATTGTGATTGGGAGATTTCTAGGAGTCTTACATGTCCTTTACTGATATTCCGGATTTTTGTGTGTAACTTTTATTTCCTTACTCAAGTAATTTCCTTCTGAGAAATATATGAGAATATGAGAAATAACGATACACATCATGTAGTAGTGAGTGGTATCCAGATCCTTGAGATCAATATTTGAATAGTGCTGAACAATAATTTTAAGACTCAAATAGGTTTTACAGTTACAGTTAGAATTTTCTGTTGACGTCTTTTATAAGTTGAACAGTGTGCCACAGATCCCAACTACTTCTGGAATAGCTGAATCCTTATGCTTTGCTTTTAGTTCAGCAATACATTATCATCTTAAAACAATGACTCTATATTCCACATTATCTGTACTGCATGTATTTATTTCACGATATACGGTACTTCTGGACCAGTTAAATTTAGCTGCAGTTCTAAACAGTGACCAAAACAGACATTTTTCTGTTAGTTGATATAAAATTTTTGGAGGTTGCTCATCCTCATTGAAATCTTGGCAAGAATAAACAAATCCTATTTCCTATCCATTAGAATTAGAATTCCTTTGAAAATAAATTTATTTTTGCACTTGAAAATGAGTCATTGACATTTTAGAACCAAGTTCAATTGAAATATGTATATTTTGGTGTTCATATTGTATAAAATATAGACAGGAGAAGCTAAAACCCCCAAATTCCAGTTACAGATATAAAACCAGTAGCAGTCAGTGCAGAATGAACATCTGTAGTTTTACAGAAGTTGTGATCTTTTGTTTGTTTTTCAACTGAAATTATTTAATCTTGAAAAGTGATAAATATGATTCTGTTCATATATTAAAGGAAAAATATCAATTGTAATTGCCTGGAATGTACACGGCAAGTCCCGAACTGCTGGAGAAACCATGTACTGTGTTGTACAAACAGTGTTCTGCTCTCTCTGTCAAAGGGTTTTAGTACTTTTAACTGATGTGTTCCTGAACTGTTATTTAGAGTCTTAGGTAGAAGGGGGAATGACCTCTTGGATAATGTGTCTCTTAATTTGTGAAAAAGTTGCCAATTTATTCTAGAGATCAACCAATTTGTGAATGCTAAAATAACTTTTTCCTCTTCTAATGTAGCTATGGATGCTTTTACTGTTTATTTTTCAATAAAAGTATTAATTATGTATTCCTCACAGTATTTGGGTTTAGTTGTTTTGTTGATTCCTCAGACCTGAGAAATTTATATGGCAGTTGAACTTGTCACGAACCCCAGACTCAAAATCAATATGGTGGTGAATGGTGATTACCGAGTGCGCTGGATGCGCTCCTAGGAAGTCCCACAGTGACCTCTAACGTTCGAGGATAAAACCGGAGTTGTTAAGATAAAGGAAGTTATTTTCGAAGGCACAATGTTGCATATTAGTTTGTACATTCAGTTTATTAGTATGCCACAGACAGTAGATAGTAAGCAGTTGGTTCATCAGGTCTTGGTTTCAAGGGAATATTGTCTTGAGGAGTCAGTTCTAATTCCCCCCCTGTTTTGAGCGAGTGTGCACAAAGCCTTCTTTACAGTAGTCATGGCAGAACTAGTTACTTTTGTAAAGTACACTGAAAATGGAAAATACCTTTCAAATATTAAATACATTCTCTCTATTCTTTCTTTTGGAATTATCTAATCATACCATAATAAATATTATTGTCAGTTATTTTCCATTAGGCTAGAAGAAACTTCCCTGTTCTCTACTAAAGTTGCTTGTTCTTGATCCAAATGCAAAAAGTTCTAGAAGAGTTTGCTTCTGACTATTCATGTTTTGAGTTCAGTGCCGCTGTTCTTAGGATGCTTATTCAATGTTGTATGAATACCTAACCTTATATATTTTGGTTAAAACTGAATATTCCTTTTTTTGTTGTTGTTTTTGCCTAAGTTTGATTCTGGATAACCACAACTAACATGACAGTTTCATGGTATTGAAAGAATAGAGAGAGTTGACTAGGTACATGTGCTAATGAATTAAAAATCAAAGGTTGTGCTATTGTTTACTGTAAATATAATTTACAAATCTAGTGAGTTTGGAAGCAACACCTCATTTAGGCAATATACTTGAGACCAAAACATAACAGCAGCTGGTAGTTGTTTCCAAATTTATAAAATTAACTTACTTTGCATGCATTGAATCTTTAAGCTGCAAAGCAACACAGAACGTAACAGCAGCTGGTAGTTGTTTCCAAAGGGCACTTCAAATCAATTTATAAAATTAACTTACTTTGCATGCATTGAATCTTTAAGCTGCAAAGCAACACAGAACTCACAGTTGCAAGAAGGTAAATATCTGTTACACTGTTCACTTAAGTGTGTTCCAAAAATGATGCAACTTAGTACTTTCCTTTACATACGATATTTGTGAATTATTGTTTCTTTGAAGATACCGAAGCATGAGTAAAAACAATTCTTGTGTCTTTTATGTTCAAACAGCTAGTACTCTGCCAGTCACCTGTGGGATAGTAATTAAAGACTTTGCTAAAGTTTAAATGCTCTGAAAAGATCTGATTTATAACAATTATTGGGTTTGGGTTTTTTTTTTGTATCACGATACCTGTAGAAAAGTGATTGTATTGCTGTTCCTTTTCTTGTTTGCTTACAGGTGTAAAATGGAATCCTGAATAGCTTGTCAGAACTGAGGGGATGGCTGGTTACTCTCCATTCTGAACTAGTTGTTACTTTAATTGCTGAGAGTAACTTGCATCTACAGTTGCATTTTCTTCTGCTTTTGCTTTATATTTGAAGAACAGAATGTTTTGTTTGGAAATACAAGATTGTCCGTGAGGATAAAATTCATGTCCCCGAGACACAAAATTAATCTGTAAGAATAAGCAATGTGAATTTCTTTCCAGTTACATCCAACATGTGGACTGAGCCTTTGCATGTGAGATAGATCCCAGTGATGGGAGGTAGTAGTATTAGTGCAAAATAAGGATCAGTTTCACATTAAACTGATTTTTTTTCCCCTGGTAATAATTCTGTGACAGATTAAGTTGCTGATTGCTGTGGTTTAAACTTTTATGTTTAAATGTGGTTTGTAAGCTGGAGGTTCATTATGCTGATCTATTTTTGTCTCCTTCTGGGAGCTTCTATGTATGTTATAGCTCTGAGAAGATTATAAAGCTGGATTTTTATTGTTGCTTTTCTGTATTGTGGTATACTGAAAAAAATTCCATAGCGATGGGAGCTATTACATGCAAATCATAATTGCCTTAATTCAACTAAGGCATAAGAAAATGATATATAATGGAGTTGAGGCTAACAAAATTTGCTGCTTTGTAGTTGGAACAAGCAAAACATCTAGGTATCAGGGCAAAATGACTAACCTAGGAGAAACAGAACAGCAGAACATTACAGAGCGTGCATGCTTAGCTATTGAAAATGCTTATCAGGTTGGGCTTTGCTGCTTCAGTAATACAACAGTCATTTCCATGATCTATACATTTCCAAACGTGCAATAGAGTTGTATTCTTTGATGACTGTGTGCTGGAGGATACAGAGAGATTAATACGATGGAGGAATACTGTGTGTTGAGCATAAATACATTCATGGAATAGAAGACTCCAGTCTTCAAAAAGGGCAAGAAGGAGGACCCAGGAAGCTACAGGCCAATCAGCCTCACCTCCATCCCTGCGAAGGTGATGGAACAGTTCATTCTGGAGGCCATCTCTAAGCATGAAGAGGAAAAGAAGGTTATCGGGAATAGTCAACATGGATTCACTAAGGGGAAATCATGCTTGACCAATCTGGCAGCCTTCTATGATGGCATGACTGGCTGGGTGGATGAGGGGAGAGCAGTGGATGTTGTCTACCTTGACTTCAGCAAGGCTTTTGACACTGTCTCCCATGACATCCTCATAGGATGGAACTTAGGAAGTGTGGGTTAGATGAGGGCACAGTGAGGTGGGTGAAGGACTGGCTCAATGGCAGAGCTCAGAGGGTTTTAATCAACAATACAGAGTCCAGTTGGAGGCCTGTGGTTACTGGTGTTCCCCAGGGGTCAGTACTAGGTCCAGTCCTACTCAATATATTCATCAGCAACTTGGATGAAGGGACTGAGTGTACCCTCAGCAAGTTTGCTGATGAAACTGAACTGGGAAGAATGGTTGATACACTGGAAGGCTGTGCTGCCATTCAGTGAGATCTGGGTAGGCTGGAGAGTCAGGCAGAGAGGAACCTGATGAAGTTCAATAAGGGCAAGTGTAGGGTCCTGCATCTGGGGAGGAATAACCGCAGGCACCAGTACAGGTTGGGGGTTGACCTGCTGGAAAGCAGCCCTGCAGAGAAGGAGAGTTGGTGGATGACCAGGTGACCATGAGCCAGCAATGGGGCCTTGTGGCTGAAAAGGCCAATAGTATCCTGGGGTGAGTGACCAGCAGGTTGAGGGAGGTTCTCCTCCCCCTCTACTCTGCCCTGGTGAGGCTGTGTCTGGAGTGTTGTGTCCAATTCTGGGCTCCCCAGTGCAAGAGAGGTAGACAACTTCTGGAGAGATTCGAGCAGAGGGTTGTGAAGATAATTAAGGGGCTGGAGCATCTTTCTTAGGAAAGACTTGAGAGAGCTGGGTCTGTTTAGCCTAGCAAACAGAAGACTGAGAGGGGACCTTATTAATGTTTATAAATATCTAAAGGGCTGGAACACAGGAGGTCCCACTTAAACATGAGGAAAAACTTCTTTACAGTGAGGGTGACAAAGCCCTGAAACAAGCTGCCCAGGGAGGTTGTGGAGTCTCCTTCTCTGGAGATGTTGAAAACCTGCCTGGTTGCCTTCCTGTGCAACTTGCTCTAGGTGGACCTGCTTTGGCAGGGGGATTGGACTAGATGATCTCCTGAGGTCCCTTCCAACACCCTGCGATTCTGTGATTCTGTGAAATTTCATCACTATGGTGGAATAACACCAGGAGGGAGTTGTCTTTCTTGAAGGATAAATGAGAGCTCCTTCTGGAACTAGACAGTATTTTAAAAAGAAAACTTAAATGGACTGATTTATTTTGTTTATTTTTAACTGAAAACTTACATGGACTAATCTATTTGGATTTTTCTGTGGCAGTCATCACCATCATATCAGTGTGCATCAGCTTGTACTTGGAGAAACAGATGTGAATTAAATTAACCTACTAAAAAGCCTGCATATTTGTACCCTTACAAAAATTACTGTAATGTAAAAGTTATTGAAATGTACAACTAAAGTGGGAAATGAGTGTCAGGCTGCGTGGCAGGAGTTCCTCTGGCCTTGTATCCTGAAAGATTGTAGAAAAGACACACCTTAAAGAGTTCGCACAAATTCTGGTAGTGAGCAGCATCCCGTTCATCACAGTTGTTAGAACAGGTATAACCTTGTCTTCGAGTTGTACCAGTCTTACTTAAAACAAAAAAAGTTTTTGTGCTCAGTTTTAGAGTTCATTGGATGCCACAGAATTGGGCTCGTTCATGTATTTTGGTATTTTCTGTTAGGAAAGTCTTCCTTGTCTTTAAACCATATATGCCTGAATTCTAGTGTGATGCCGTTGATTTACAGAAAAATGCATGTTGCGATTCACAGAGAAGTTAGTTATGTGCAGTTACTAATTTCTGAACTAGATCAAATAGGTCATTTAAAACTAACAGAGCAGTCTTGGCTGGGTGGTTGTTTTGCATATAGGTTGTAATTCCCTCCTTCCTGTTCCCTCACATGCCTTCTTGTAGAAGCACATCAGGGGCCATTTTATTTCCTTTGTGGATGACTGCTAATGCCTTGTTTTTACAGCTATTTTTCCTATAATACTTCTGTGGGTAATTTTTAAGTACCTAGATTTGCAAATATATTGTAACCTGGGGCTTTCTGAATGTTACTTGATGAGTTTCTGCAGGCTGTTTGATAAACAGTGTCTTCTAATGTGCAGGCAAGTGTAAGAAAAAATAAACATTTTACACATAGAGAGCTATCTAAATAGCATCTCTGCTCCATATGTTGTAGTACCCACGAGAGGCTCATTATAATCCCTGGACCTTTTGTGCACCAGATACTTCAGTCCAGATAATGCTGTGCTCCATCTGCCTTAATCTCTGAGCTGCACAATGTGAAATTCTTAATGCTTTGACCTGCTATATGCTAGCATTTTTGATCTTGGATTTTTCTTGTTCATGTTGCCATTTCAAAGAAGGTTTCAAGGTTGTTGCTTTGGAGTTTGTCTGTTCTACTGAATTATTCTATGGTTGTTTTTTTTTTCCTAAACCAAGAATAATTTATAAATGGTGATAAGTGTATGCATCTCTAAATTATTTTTACTATGTTTTACGTGCTTGATTTTGTTGCACCATCTTTTAAGTGTTGTCATTTGTTGATTTTATTCAAGGTGTCACTGACTGGGCAGAGATCCAGAAATATGTGGTAGTGAAATTACTTTTTTCAGCAAAGAATCTTTTCCTTGCTCCACTGATATACATTTAAACCTGCTGTATATTTAACTGTCAGCATAAAACAGGCATAGCACTGGATTTCAGAATTTTACTCTGGAAATGTGATGCTCTTAAAATCTTCAGGTACTTTAAAATCTTTTAAATTTTACATACCAGAGATTTCCAGTCAGTATCATTAAATATTGATACTTCACAGAGATCTTATTTTTAGAAAGCACTTGAACCAGCTGTTACTTGCTGATTTATTGCTCAGATGAATTTACAGTTTTTAAGTAGTGTATATGATTACCATCTTTTATTGTTCATATATTAGGAAACTGAGTTATGTCTTTCAAACTCATTAGTGTATCTTTGTATACCTATGAAATAATTAACTTCTTGTCCTTAACATTTTTATTGACTGCTACTGTCCAACACTTCTTCAGATTCTATATAATCAGATTTAAAGCTGTTAAAAGTTGACTATCTGTTCTGGAGGGTATTCTTCTTTAAAAAATAAATAAAACTTAATTTAAAGGAGCATTAGAGAAGTAACTTTGTAAGATCTACTCTCTAAAAATAAAGTAGAATAGAGATTTTGAAATACTTAATTTCAACCTTGCTAAAATTTGTAATTCATTTTGAACATTGGACATAAAAACTTTTGTATATAAATGACAGGCACATGTGAGATTTATGCATTTTTTGATTAACCTGTTCATTAATTTGATGCAGAAAAATATAAAATAATAGATACAATATATCTTTAATATAAATGGCAAATAAATGTAAACTGGAAAAATTCTATATTATAAATGTAAAATTTCTCTATAATATAGAGAAAAAATGTATCAAATTGAAGTATTAGAAAGTTATAGCAATATTTCCTTCAGTAGTTTTCACAAATTTTCTTAAACTCAGTGTTTTCTAAGAAAATAGTTAAGTATAGCACATTGAGGTTATAAAATATAATGTCTAAGAGCAGAATATTATTTCCAGGAGCGATAGCTATCTAATATTTTCTTTATTTTTAAACAGATATTCCAACCAGAAAATTATTTATTTAAAAAAAAAGTGGTAAGGATCTTTGTAGTGTCTACCCTTTACTACCCTAAATTCTTTCTTGCAGCTGCAGTAAATAATTGTCATTACTTTTTTCCCTTTTTTTCTCCTAAGACCACCTAACTATAAGAAAAGAAAACACTGCACATTTTAATCAAAGAGTATTTATCAGTTGAGGATTATCCATCCATGTGTACAGTTACTGGTAGAAGATAATACTGCAAACTGTCTTTCTTCTGCCTACATCCAAGCTCTTCTCCTGTGGCAGTGCAGGACAATTTGAAGCCCCTCTTACTGAAAGAGTGATGGGTCACTTTCCGTCTACTGGCACTTGGATGATGAACTATTGTGTCAGCAGTTGCACGGCAGCTCTGCATGTGCGTGTACCTGTACTGTGGTAAATGCTTGTCTGTGCTTTTTGGAGAGGAAAGCTTATGAAAAAGACCTGGCAGAAATGGGCACACTGTTCAATGAGATACTGACATGTAATAACTTCTTATTTACAGAAGATTTTTATAAATCTTATATTTTTTATTATTATTATATGGAAGGGCTTAAGGTTAAATATGGATTTGTTTTTTTTTAAGCAGTTCTCAAAATTTTTAAAATGTGTGTGCATATGTTTACTATCTTTTTGGAAGAAGGACTTCTGTAGTAATCTACAGGCCTGCTCAGCTTGTGTCCTGGGGAAAAGCTGTTCTTGACTGTAGGAGGTGAGGAACCAGGAAACTTTCAGACTGTAGTGTGTGACTGGAAATGAAGGGTTAATCTCAGTGTGGATGGAAGATAAAACCAGTGGTTTGATCAGTTGCCAAGTAGAGGAAGGAAGGAAGGAAGGAAGGAAAATTCAGGGCAAGTAGAGAAGTCCTCCGGCACTACAGCTGTTGTTGGCTTTGGTGGCTTTGCAAATTGACTGCTTGTAGGGATGCTGTTGATGTTTTTCCCCTTATCTTTATTCATACTGTGCCTTGTAATACTATGTGTGTCTGAAAACCAAAAGGAGGACCTGAATTCCCGGCTTTGTCCACAGCTGCTTAATACTCCGGTATTGCCTTGGCCAATTGATGTACTGACAATGTAGCATTTTGTCTCAACTGTTTTAACCTGGCTGCTGGATCCTGTGTCACTATTAATTAGCTTGTAGTTCCAGGAGCATATGGTTGGTCTCCTGTGGGTTGTCTAACCAATTACTTTTCTTCAGATACTAGATTTTTTCTGTAGATAGCAGCATGGGGCTTTGCAAGAAGTTTATAACAAGATCTGTCAATAGATTTAGTAGAAGTGGTGGAGTGCTTCATTATTAGTGAAAAATAGGTTTGACTATGAGGAATTTAAAAAGTAAATTTTTCTGATTTCTCAAAGTTTTTGAAAAAAATTCATAAATCAGTTATATTGTGATACATCTGTCAGACAGTGTCTTTCAGCTCAAAGAGTGACCATGGACAACATGGTGGATAAGTTTGTGGGCAAGGTCTCAAAATTGTGTTCTGAGGCTGACATTGCTGTTAGAGTGGAGAAGGTCTGAGGTATGCCAGACCTCATAGCAGAGGAGTAGAATTCCAGCCAGAGAGCTCGAGAGAATTGAGTAGGTTGAGAAAAGGATGTTAAGGTGGATGAAATGGTATAATTTTTTAAATTGTAGTCAAAAATCTGATTTTTAGAGATTCTATTTTTATGTGGAATAATTCTAAATGTAAATCTGTGCCGACTGAGGCGATAGTCTCTTTTGGTGGATTGATTCCAATAACAAGTTCTTAAACGAGAAGTTGAAAGTAGGGCATTTTAACCCTGAAAGACTCAGGGCACAGTCTATTTTGTCCTTCTATTACTGGCTGTCAGAGTTAGGATGTGGTAGAGGGAGCAGGAGCTCCACTAACTGATCTTGTGCAGGGTTTACCAGGGACTCATTAGGTGGAAACAACAGTTTAAATTTGATTTGCCAATAGGTGAAGGGCAGCATTTCTTACAATCAAACTGCAGTTATGCAAAATAGTCTTGTACCTTTGTAGCAGTACCTGGATATTCAGCTTGCTTTTCAGAGGTATAACTAATACAATCAAACAACTTATGTTTCAGTGTATTTTGTAGGTGTTTTTCAAGAATATTCAGTGGTTCAGGGCTAAATAAATAGATGGGAGATAGCATAATAAATGGTGAGATGGAGTGGAATAATCCCACGTATCATACCTTAGTGGCCCAGTCTGCCAGTATGCTTTTGACTTTCTCATGTAGCAGTGAACAGGGAGGTGTTGTCTTACTGTGTGTCCCTATGATACACATGACAATTTGAATAGATTTTACACGTTTGCAGTTACCACAAGTGCGGAAATGATTTATTTGTGCATTTTTATGCGTGAAAATATATAACAAAGAAATGGTAATGTGTTGCAAATAGTTAGCTTTTCCTTACATAACACAGTCCTTTGGGGTTCACAAATTAATAATTACCAGTGTATGGAGATAAAATTATTTACAAAATTTTGTTTGTAAACTCCAACTGAATGCTCTGTAATTAGTTATTTCAATCTAGTTTCCTACCCACCCCACCCCTTCCCCCCCCCGACTCCAATACATAGTTAGATTTTGTCTCGTTTTATCAGTTTACTTCTTGCTTAACTTAGCTGTTATCATTGGGCCATTTTTGTCAAGTTCTTCTGCCAGCACAGGATTACAAAAAATAGTCAAATTAGCTGAAGGGTATATGTCAAGTATGAAGCGCTCTTCTGTAGAGTGGCCTTAAATTCTGATGAAGATTTCTATTCAGTTTCATTCTTATGTGCACATTAATTTTTTTTTTCACTGTGGATATTGGGAGACATTGTGGATATTCTTAATTGCTCCTTGTTGGATTGCTATAATGTTGTTGTTACTTAAAATCTGTTTTATAACAATTTTTTTTCCATTTTTTGTATCTTTCAGATTATGGCACAGACTCAAGGTTTTGGGAAGAGATACATTAAAGCCTTTTTTAAAGGTTTCTTTGTTGCTGTTCCGGTAACGGTGACTTTCCTGGATAGAGTTGCCTGTGTAGCAAGGGTGGAAGGAGCATCAATGCAGGTATTTCTGAAAATATCATTAAAAAGTGACTGTCCACTGACACTAGCAAGGTGGAGAAAAATCTTTTTCTCAATTGTTATTAAATTGACCATACTGTAGTATGGAATAGTTTAATTTTGACTTTGATAAACAGCTACTTTTATTATGTGAAAAGAAAAGCTTTTCAGAAAAAATCTTGCTAAAATCCCATCTCAGTAAAAAGAAAATATATAGATAAGTAGTGATAAAGATATTTATTTGATATCTTCCTAGTCATTTAGAAATAAAGATTTGTTCTTTTGAGCAGTACCTTTTGTTTATTGGGATTGAATTGATGACTCACAAAGAGATTTTATTAATTTTTGGTAGCTGTGTTATAGTAATTGTAAGGCAAAACTAGCTCTTGTTGGACTCGATCCTTTTGAGTCCCTTCCAACTCACAGCATGCTATGATTCTATGGTTTCAGTGAAGAATACTGAAAATGGCATGAACCTAATATTAATACCTATGCTTATCAGGACATAAGTATCCTTTCACTGTTTCTGCTTTGCTTATAGTCAATGTTTGTACAGTGTAGCAAAGAAATATAAATATGCTGTGTAACATTTAGAAGATAAATAAATACTCATGATAGAGAGCAGCTACTTTGTTTCCGCTGTTGTTTGGACTTGAAAAATATATGCTGTAATGTAGTTAGACAATTTTTGTATTGTTACATTGCATTTTAAATCTTATGCACTGCATATTGCTGTGTATCACCACTGATAACTATAATTTATTTTGTTCCAATGTTGCAACTTTCCAATTAGCAGAGACTAAGGATTCGATTCCTGGATGCCAAGCCATCTTTTCTGATTATCTGTGTAAGCTCAGAACCTTGAAGAGAGGTTTCACAGCAATCAAGACCAGCTGCTGGAGTTTGAATTACGCAGACAAAACTTGGGCTAGAACCCAGGCTTGGCTGAGTTGTGTTGCTGTAAAAAGCTTGTGATGGGGAGGAGGGAATGGCAAGGTTGCATTGTGCCTTTTGTGGCAGTCTGTAGTCTGGTATTTAACCTTTGTCAAGAAACCACAGCTAGTCCAGAAAACAGCTCTCACCTCAAGAAGAGGGACCAAAGTAACATCATTGCATCCCAGTAATTCTACAAGCCAAGACCAGAATTTAGGTGTAATATAAGTTATCTCTGCCCTTTTCATGAATGTTATTTTGAACATCATTGATGACTAATCAAAGGTAGGAAAATCTCAGGGTTTACAGTTGCAGAGCCAGAAATTTTCTCTAGGAAGGAGGAGAGGAGTGGGAAACTGAGATGAACAGTTTCATGCTCTTTTTACTATCTTCAGACAGGAGAAATTCAAATATATAACCCAGCATCTAGTTAAGTAGAAAATCAGCCAGCTGAATACAACTCCCCGATTTCCCATCTCCCCGTTTTTTTGCCTCTGTTGGGATCTAGAGCCACGTGCAGCATTCAAGATGCAGATGCATCTTGGATTTTATGGTTTTGGTGTTTTTTGTTTGTTTGTTTTGGTGGGGGGTTTTTTTTGCTACTGTGGTGGGTTGACCCTGTCTGGATGCCAGGTGCTCACCAAAGCCCACTCTATCACTCCGCCTCTTCAATTGGACAGGAGGGAGAAAAATATAATGAAAGG
>NW_010329246.1:0-22379 GCF_000700745.2 Antrostomus carolinensis
GTGCAGGACCTTGCATTTGGCCTTGTTGTCTTCTATAAATAACTGCAGACTCACTCAGTGCCATTTAAAAACAGTGATATGCCTTTGGTGAAAAGAAACGCCCAAGCTCACTGGCAAGAAGCCACAGCTGCAAAGCACTTAAAAAATAGATATCTCTTAGGTATATTTATATACCTATTCTGCATCTACTCCTACATGAATCAAAGCCCCAAATATAACTCCTGTGAACTAAGTGATTTTTGTATGTGAAGATTCCTTGGAAGTAGATTCATGGACTCAGAAAGAGTTGCCACAAGTTCTTATTATGTACTCTACTGGGTGATATCAACACCAATTTAGACAAATATGTATGAGTTAAAAATTCACTAAAAAAAAAAAGTGTGTGATGTATACAACATGCTAATCGGTGATTGGAAGTAGGGCTTTAAGTTGGTTTCAAAAAAGAAACACTGTCTAATTCTATGATTTCTCAAGTGATTAAACATCTGTTCTAGCACTGCATGGATTTAATCTATGATTCTGAATCTCCCTGCTTCACATATTTGATTTCTCTACAAATTATCCACATTTTTAATCTGCAAATATTTTTCTTGTCCTTTATAATCATGGTCTAGTTTGTTGTCATCACAATCCAGGAATTCTGGCTTCCAGTTCCTCCTCACAGCCCATAAAACTTGTCCTTTATCAGTCCAGAGGTCCACTTGTATCCTAATCTTTTAATCCTCTTTAGACTACCTTCCTGCCTTACATCACATGCTGGAGATGAACTTTCTTTTTACTTCTCACAAGCCTGTGAAGATCACATGTAAGAGGACTTTATATGCACTCAGGTTGAAGATGAAGGGAGGAAGAGGGAACGAGAGGATCAGGGAGATGCAAAGTTATTAGGTATTATCTGCTTGACACTTGTAAGTCATGTGAAACCCTTTGCCCTCACTTCACCAGGCTTCTTAACCTTTTGCTGAGAGATGAAGTTGAAGAGGAAACATGATGTCCTTACATTCAGGAGAAGAACAAGTCTCTTACATATAGTAATAAAGATTGGCAGCCCTTAGTGATTGTTAGGAAGAATAAAAGGAAAGGGCAACCAATCTGAAGGGAAAGGAACAGTCTGTTTTTTAGGACTGCTACATTTTCCCTGGAGACACATGCAGAAGTCTGAAAACAATAGACAGAGAAATCTGTAAAGCCAGCAGTTCTGAATTTATGCCAGTATTTATAAGGAACCTACTGGTAATATCATGTGACAAGGACCACAGATGCTTTCCCTTTAAAATATTTCATTTCTGCAAAGAGTAGATAAGGTCTCCATTCAAAAAATAACTGTGAGGCTAAAATGGAACACTGAGTTAAACTTTCTAGGTTCATAGCTCTGTTTCCATGGAGACCAAATGCTGGAAGAATGACACATGGATATGAAACTATCACTACAAGGTTGGAATTTAATATAAAAGTTTCTACATCTCAAGAAAAGTAGTTTGCTAACACTGCACAGGTAAGCACACCACAGGACTAGGTGAAAAACTGCTGTAGTATCCCTTTCCCTCTTTTTTCACCTAGTCCTGTGGTGTGTTTACCTGTGCAACACTAATAAATTCAGCTCAAGGAGCAATGTGTATTTATCCAATTTTTGGAAATGTCTTTTGTGGCACTTTAACTGTATATAAAATAATATTTAAGGAAGCAAATTATTAAGGGGCACAAAAGATAGACAATTAGGCTGAAACAAAGACAGTAAATGAAAACACAAGGAAGATCCTTAGGGTTTAAACTGAGTCAGAAGCATTGGGATTGGATAATCTCAGACACAAACTTTTTCAGTTAATGAGATAGGTTATACCCTCAAACCTTCTGCAGAGCTCATCAAGCCACATCCATGTCTTCCTATGTCTTGACAGAAGCTTCATGAGCTACACATGGTAATGAATATTCATATATTGCATAAGACTCATCTGGTAAATCATGAATCACCTGTTTGAAAGAACGTGTTCATATAGCCGTCTGCTTTACCAGCAGTTTGGCCACTTTCTTCTCTAAATTCCTCTTAGACTTCTGATCCCCCAAACAATTATACCTACAAGGCTGTGGAGGTAAATGACAAAATAAAAGTTAATGGGCCCAAACTGAAAAGAAAGAAATTACATTTAAACAGGTATGAGGCATAACCAGCAGGTTTTGGTAGTTGGTGAGAGGCTGCAGTGGTCACCAGTGCAGAAGGAGGTCTGGGACTGCCCTGAGCTGATCACAGCCAGTTATAGACAGCTCTGCTATGGACAAAACCAACCCACTGCACACCCAGCTGTACCCATCAGAGGAGCATATGGTGGCTTTGCAAAAAATATATTTAAGGAAGGGCAGTAGCCTCTAGAGAAGAGAAGATGCAATAGACAACACCAAGGCAGGAGAGACACCTGACTAGGGGCAAGGGGAAAATAAGAGAGATGGCAGGGGAGAAGTGAAAACAAGTTAGGAGAGAGATGCAGAAGAAAATAAGATATTTCAAAGAGAAAAAAGAAAGATAGCAGAGTGAGAGTCTTCTGAGCAAGGCTGGAGGAGGTGTCCAAGTAGTCAGGAGCAAAGAGATGCTCAAGCAAGGACTAGAGCTGAGACACCTGAGAAGGACTAGACCAAAGATACACCTGAGCAGTGAATAGAGCAAAGAGATAGCTGAGCAGGAGCTGGAGCACAAAAACAGCTGAGCAGGGGCTGGAGCAAAAAGATACTCAGGCCAGGGCACAGCAAAGAGACAGCCAAGAAGGGCTGAAGCAAATTGCTGCTTGAGCAAAGGGAGATTCAAAGCTAGTGGGAGTTTTTTAGTCCGTGATAACATAAGAAAGAGCTTTTTTACTAAAGGCAAACAGTACAGATCTGCAGAACCCAAAAGCCACAGTCCTGAGTAACCTGATCTAGTTGGCCCTGTCTTATTCAGGAGACCACACAAAAGAACTCCAGTTGGTGTCTTCCAGCCCTAGGTGTTCTGATTCTGAGACATTAGAGGTTTGCTATCAACTTAACCATGGAAAGCTCTTATTTCCAAAATACGTCACTAATGTCTTAAAATAATTCTGACAGTTCCAAATATAAATGCAGATCTGTAGTAATTGGGAAAACATAAACATATGAATGAACAGGGTAGTTCCTGCTCTGCAGACCTTGTACTTATTAAATTTCAGAAATAGGTTTGTTAAGAGATCTGAAGGACTGCAATTAGGTGACACAGAAAAGGGAGACAAAGACTTTTCAATATGCTGGGAACTGCATGGCTGGAGAAATGTCACACCGTTATTAACTAGAGAGGATAATGTTACATATTATTTGGCTTATCAAGCACTGCTGGATGTGAATGGAGCTTCTGTGGTAGAAAGAAAAGGGAGAAATTGAAATGGGTTTTTTCTAGTCAGCATAGTCACCTCTAATGTCCTAGAGACTGTTGGGAGTAGAAAAGTTCTGTGAGCCTTTGAAGGAGAGGACAACAGTAGTAACCAGGAAGGCTAAGGCAATGAAAGGGTATCAGATTAAAAACAACTTTGCAAATAGGCAAGTTCCTTGAGAGTTGTACTTGCAGAGAGAATCTGAAGTCTGGGTCTGACTAAAAGATAGGACTATTGCTGAAGATAAATATTTTGAATATAGCTTACCATCCTATGACTATTTTTTAAAGCAGCTACTTTCCTATTTCTTTTCTAGTGCCATTCCAGGACTCCACATAGTTTTTAAAGTATCCTAGTGATTCTCTTTATAAACACAAAGAAATGTTTGCCCAAATCAAGTCTGATTTGCTATCTGTTTCTTTTTGTACCATGACTTAACAGTACCATGCAAAATAATAAGGCAAAAAGTAGAAGTTTAAACCATATATTGTCTTGGATACCTTGCCTTAGACAGTATAACAAATACCTCCCTCCCCCTTCTGCTGTCTAACTGTTCGTTGAAAACTCAGGGAAAGAAAATCACTGATTTAAAAATCTGTTCTATGTTTTCACAGAGCCAGGCTTCTGGTAAATAGTTTCCAATAATTTCAGAGAGAAAAATTAAGGTTAGTGGCATTAACCACTAGAAAAAATAAAACACCATACCCATATTTTACTACTTCGTTCTTGAATTCTAACTGATTGCATCATAAACCTAGGTAACTTTTATCTTCCAATTAATTTAACATAAAATGTAAGCAATTCTAGGAACGATCTCACACTGTTCTCTATATAATGGCTGAATAAAACATGCATAAAATACGTCCAGAATGATGCATGGATTTAGGATTCCAGTGACTCTTTCACTACCTGTATATTACTATCCAGACAATATTTGTAATTTCATTATAGTTTTCCCTATATGCTGGTCAAACAGTTCCATGTAATTTCTCCTGACATGTTTACGCTTTTTAAAATTATTCTATAGTTCTTGTTTGGTTTACTTTTTAATTTTCAATAATCAGCTTAAACCAGTATAAGATTCCTGATATCAAACTCAGGAAGCATTTCTAAAGCCTTTAAGCATAGTACTGCTGAAAAAACAAGGCACAGTTTAAGTGACTGCAAAAGTTAATCTCTCTATAAGCCTTCAAATCAATAGTATCAATTTCAATTTAAAGCTTTATTTATCCCTATTATTTAATTTAGTAAACATATAGAAATAATGATGTCAAGTCATCATTTTTTCCTTTCCAGCACTCTGATGAAGACCTGTCTATGACGTAGTGTAATTTTTCAGCAGAAAAGCCATATTTATTTTAGACGTCTTAAATAGTCACTTGGTCAAATAATTTTGTTATGTTCGAAATGCTATTATTTTTATTAAGCTTATACTTTCAGCAATAATTAGTAATTAGTACAAGAAAATTGCTTGTCTGTACAAATGAGCTGTTCTATTGATGTGAACAGAAATCATGTCCCATTGCACTATTAGAATAACAGAATCATAAAATGGTTTGAGTTGGAAGGGTCCTTCACAGATCATGTAGTCCAACCCCCCTGCCATGGGCAGGGACACCTTTCACTTGACCAGGTTGCTCAAAGGCCCATCCAACTCGTTCTTAAGCACCTCCAATGATGGAGCATCCACAACAATACTGGTCAGCCTGTTCCAGTGTCTCACCACTCTCATAATAAAAAAAAAATTTCCTTATATACAATCCAAATCTACCCTCTTTCAGCTAAAAACCACTGCCTCTTATTCTGTCACTACAGGCCTTGGTAAAAAAAAAAAAAAAAAAAAAAACAACAAAAAACACAAAACACCTCCTTCCATCTTTCTTATAAGTCTGCCTTATATATTGAAAGGCCATAATAAGGCGTCATGAGAGCCTTCTCTTCTCCAGGCTGAGTAACTCCAACTTGTTCAATCTGCCTTCACAGCAGAAGTTTTCCAGCCCTCTGTTCATTTTTGTGGCCCTTCTCTGGACCTGTTCTGAAAGGTCCACGTCTGCCTTCTACTGGATAGCCCAGAACTGGATGCAGTGCTCCAGGCAGGGTCTCATGAGAACAGAGTAGACTAGGAGAATCACCTCCCTCAGTCAGCTAGCCACACTTCTTTTTATGCAGCCTGGGATATAATTAGCTTTCTGAGCTGCAAGTACACATTGCAAGCTCATACTCAATTTTTCATCCACCAGTATTCCCAAGTCCTTTTCTGCAGGTCTGCTTTAAAACAATTCATTACTGACTCTCCATAATATTAGGGAATGCCCAATATCTTGCCCAGCAGAGTTATGGAGGTCCCAGCCCTTGAAGTGTTCAAGGGCAGGTTGAATGGAGCTTTGAACAATCTAATCTAGTGAAAAATCTAGGGGGGTTGGACTAGATGATCTTTAAAGCTTCCTTCTAATCCAAACCATTCTATGATTCTGTGATTTATCTGACTCAGGTGCTGGACCTTGTACTTGGCCTTGTTGAACTTCATGAGGTTCACATGGGCCCACTTCTCAATCTTGTCACGGGTCCTCTCAAGCCTGTCAAGGTCTCATGCCTCATGTATTGTAGTATACTTTTATTCCTTTGATGCACTGATACAAAATATATTCTCAGATACAAGATGTTCTCTGAAGTAATTAATTTATTGTATAGATCATACGGTCAGAATGCTGGTTTCATCTAGTTTGACCTTTTCTGTGACACATGTTTTAGGTGCTTTTCACACCAATTCTTATTTGAACTGGAGTTTCATTTTTAGATATGTATTTTGTCTTGGTTTAAAAGTCATGTGGATAATTTGTTGCAACTCATGTAAGTTCTTCTGTTGGTTAAAAATGCTAATTAAAATATGTATAACTGATGGAGTAAATTTGTGTAAATTTAGCTTAAATTTACTAGGTTGACTAAATCTCTAATATCATATTTCTATTCATGTAAGTAATTACAGAAACTGCTCACATCCATATTGTCACTTTAGGTGCTCCTTACACATTCAGTAAGTGTATTTATATATGTTTTCTAACCCTTTATTTTTTCTTCTGAGTCTTTAAGAATTTTCACTATTAATTATGGCCATCACATTTGGAAATCATATATCCAAGAGCGGTCCCACAGTTTCATAATAGAGAGATAAGAGAATCAACCTACGTCTACCAAGACTGTTGCTTATACAAGTAAGGGTTACAATAGGTTTTTTGGGCACAATGGGAATTTGTGGTCAGCTTTTATGTACTTACCTCCTAAAATTTAAGAGTTACTGCTTCACAAGCTGGAATCCCCCACTCTAAAAGAATGGTCTGTGTTCTTCAGTCCTACATGAAGATCTTGCATTTAAGCTGTACTCAGTATGTTTATAGATTTACTCGACTTCTTAATTTCCCCTTTTTTTCCTGACAATCCTTGAGTAATTTATAAATATTATTAATGATGATTTACCATTCTCTTGTATATCTGTGATAAAAATGTTAAGCTGAGAAAGGCCAGAATAAATGTGCAGTATTCCAGTTAAAATGTGTCTGCCCCTGGTTTTGTCTGTTCATTTGACTTCACATGCAAATCTGTCAAATAACCTGACTCCCTCTGGAATGTTTTTCACTCTGATATTGCATAATAATAATGGGTCATAACATGAACAAATTCAGAAACACTATGGAAAACCACTCATTTTCTCAGTTGCTGATACAAAATATCATTAAATGAGGATTTCTCAGATGACATAATTTACAACCAATATGCTTGAGCTGAACTATAGTAGTGCAGTGGCAAAAAAATCTTACAATTTCTCACTATACTAACAGAAATAATTTTCTCAGATGAATCAATCACAATCAACTTACTGCTTTAGAACTGAATAGATATAACCATCATTATAAAGCAGAATACTTCACAAGATGTTTTTGTCTTACTTATTTTTTTACATTTACTTAAATTAAATTTGTTAAAGAATTATTCTAAACTATATTTTTTCATACTTGGAAAGCATACCCAAAAGAACTTTGGAAAGAGGATTTAAACTATTTCTTTACTTTTCTAACATGATAAAGCCAATGTGAAACTTCAAACAAAAAAACCCCAACAAACAAACAAAAAAAACCCCCCGCACCAAACATATTGATTTCTATTAACTACATGTTAGCTATTTGTAGAGGCAGTTATTTTCATAGTTTAGAGTAACCTTAAATTGTATTTTGATATTTGGTACATGTTATAAGCACTGATCAGAACAGTCCTTTTCTCTGGATCTAATGGTACTGAATAAATTATTTGCAATCACCATTAATCCCAGTACTTCAGGTATAAAATAATTGAAGTGTACCTCTTCAATCAGTATACGATAGAGTACTGCACAGACATAAAACAGATTTCCTGATGTCATATAATCAGATATAGTCACAGTAATGCATAGAATATTTTTGCCTGAGTATGGCAAGTCTACTTTTCTCTTCAATTTGAGATCATTGTGGATGGAAATACAAGTGGTTGATATCATTTTGTGTAGCTGATTTTCTATTTTGTCAGAGTAATCACAAAGAGGAATGAAAACTTATTTTATTTTTGACCATGAATAAAATTTTCTATTCTTTTTTGTGTTAAAAAACCCAATACTCCACTTAGTTATATAATCCAATTCACCTCTATATTCCTCCAGCTTTGTATTATGTAAATTACACGAATGTAAATCTTTAGTAATGTAATTGTGACTAAGGCTCTATAAGCCAAAAAAATCTTAAGAGATAGTATTTCTATAATCAGAGTGCAAGGAAAGATAAAAGGAGATATTTTGTTTCCCCTTATAAAAAAAAGGGAAAAGATTTAATCCTTTGCTCTCCTCAGCATAATGATAGCTTTTTCACTTGTACTTTGTAACATGTTTACAAGGGTGAAGAATTTAGGCTCTGCTTTCAGGAGGAATATAGCATTCCAAGTATTCTAAATAACATTTTGACTCTGACATACATCCAGAGCTCACAAGTGTCATTCACTTACCTAAACTATGTCAGACTATTTACCAACACCACCGATTCAATAGTTCATATGCAACAAGCACATATTTCAAAAATACCTGAAAGTCAGTGGGAATTAGAAACTTGGCTAAGTCCTTTTATGGAGAGTGAGCATTGAAATTGTGCAGTTTGCTTACTAAGCAGTTGCATTTAGCTTTGTCAAATGGTTCAAAGTAATTCCCATACAATTTCAAACATTAAAAAACTCAGTCTGAGGCTTAAAAAAAAAGAAGAAAAAGATCAACAGTAGTTAGTCTACAATTTCAAGGCATTTGCAATGTTTTCATTTACATGGTCAGTAGCTAAAATGGAGTTATAGATTAATTAAATGGTTTTTTGTATACTACTGTTAAGCAGTGTCATTTCCCCTAATATTATTTTACCATGGTTTGGGGTTTTTGTTGTGGGTTTTGAGTTGTATTTTTGTCATAAATTGTGAATAGTGTGTTATCCACTGGTGTTACATGCACTTCAAAGATGTCTGCTCAATATACATAGAGATATCAATCCATACATATATATGGACTTGTAATTTGCCACTGGTTTTAGGTTATGGATTCTCTGTAAGGGAAAAAAGGTCTACATTAAAGAAATTAGCCCACTGAAAAACTAACAGCATTCTGACATCTAGTCTTTGTACATATAACATGTGATCACCTGTTCTACTAAGAAAGGCTTCATAGATAAGGGAGAGGTAATTCCAGAACATAACAGATGAGGAAGAAAACTCTTTAAAAAGTAGTGCTCTGGGTATAACAGGTTTGTTCCAGAGGGTAGACCCGACATTTCAGTCACAAACAGCCTTTCTCAGGAGATTAATTTGTAATCAATAAAGGACACAGTTTAAATTTTTTAAAGACACTTTTACTCATAGCAATCCCTGATAAAGGTCATCTGTGTCTGAACTGCTCCCCTACTTGTGCATGAAAGATGTGGAGATAAAGCAGCAGACTTTATGAGTCAAGTCTTTTGTAGTGTCCATAGTCCTTAAAAACAAAGATACGTGGCAGAAGCCTTTAATGCTAGAGACAAAATAGGAATATAAAGTAAGTATAAAATCACAGGGAATGACTGAACTAACTATATATAACATACAGGCATATGGAATATTTGTTTTGAGAGCTGTTCATATTTTATTTTTATTTACCTTGGTCATTCCATTTCTGCATTATAATACCAGAGCATTAACTGATGGCTATCAGACATTAACCCCCGCCCCCCCCAAAAAAAAACAAAAAAAAAACCCACAACTTTGCAGACAATTTATATGTCTAAACTAAATCTCTGAACTGCTAGTACCTGTTTCTCAACATTTATGCTCTACTATATCTTTTACACAAAATTCATCAACAGAACAACCTTTGACATTTTCTTTACATGTTATTCACATCATACTATGGTTTAATTCTGTGTCCTAAAATAAAGATGGCAGTTAACATACATATTGTTTTTGTTAACATATATGTCTGCATATTCTCTGATATTCCATGCACTAAATGTTAACTTTATTTCCAATTGCTAATCTAACAGTAAACTAACAGTAAACTATGAGTATGTTGTATATTGTCTGCTCTAGTTACTTCTATAACTTCATACATCTTCTACCCTCCCCTAGCAGACTCTAAATGCTTGTGCAATTGCCTACATTCTGTCATAATTCTTTGGAACACAGATTTTTATATATATAGCCTGTATTAAAAAACAAACAAACAAAAAATAAAATTTAAAAAACCTAATTTAGCAACCAACCGAAAAATCCCTGAAGTTCAAGATTTTGCATTTGCATGAAAAGGCAGATAATTTAGGATAGAACTTAATGATTAATCAGTTGAGAAATCTACCTTATTATTTTTAAATTAGTTTCTTTCTTCAGCAAATTCTTAGGTATGCAGGAGTGTATGACAAAATGTGGACTATCACCCACTGGAATTGCTCAGTTCTGTTTATAATTAACCTGTTGTATATATGGAGGATCCTACCATTTGACTTTTTAAAATGTTGTTTGTCAAAGGAAAGTGAAAATTCCCACTTGTCTGTCTGTAGCCTTCAACACGATCTCATTATCATGAAATCTCACCATCTCATTGATATTCTGGAGAGCAAGGGAAAATAAAATATGTCACAGCTATATTATCAGTACGAACTTCAAGATTAAAACAACTTTTAACTAATTACTTTGGTAATGGCAAAGAATGCATATAGGCACTTGCACACGTCTTTTTCCAGTAGAGGTACCTCTAACAGGGAACTGTAAATCCCACAAGAATCTTGATTTTCATTATATTGCTACCCTTTTATTGTTAGGTATTGAGATTCATGGGATAAACACATTTTGGAAAACAATTTTCATTTTGATTTGAAACACTTTTTAACCAGAGAGATACAATTAAACAGCTGTACATTTCTAACTAATGAAAGAACATGACATCAATGAAACCAAGCCTTGTTTTGAAATGAATATATCATTGCCTTTACATCAGTAATTTAAGAACAAAATTAGCCATTCCATAGATCAACATTGTATGTGAACAAACAAATCTCAAATGAAGAAAAATGCAGAATCCAGTCCTCAATACAGAATCCATGTTGCATTAATAAGACTTCAAATTGTGGAGTCTGTCTTTGCAGGACTGAAGATTTACCCAACCCCATCACACAAATTTATTGTATTTCACACATTTGTATGATGTCTGGACTTTATACAAATATGAAGAAATGCATCACTTAAGAGACTGTATGAAGCAGAAGTATATTATCACTTGATTCCTTTCTTAAGCAAAGAGTTATGAAATTACCATATGGCTGCTTGTCATGGAAAAAGATGCTGCTCAATCTCAGTCAATATTCTCAAGCAAGATTTCTTCTTTCTCCACTCAGCCTCTATACTTTTTCAGAAGGCCAGCAAAATCATCCAAAATAAGGCCAAAAGAAGACATAAAATATTTACCTTTGAAATCTATAAAATCTATTATATATTTTGTGGAAGATAAAATAGTAATTTTGCTAAAAGAATGAAAACAACCCTTTTCACAGGGTCAACCCAATGTGCAATCTTTTGTGTTACTTAGCAACTTAAGTGATGACAAGACTCCAGCTCCCACCACCTCCACATTTATTGCCAAACAAATGCTTACAGTTTTTGAAATTTCATTTTAGTTCATTAAAGATACATTGCTTCTTCTTATACAAGAGCAAAAGTCACACCACACAGATCTAAATATAGATATTACAATGAGGAGTGCAGTGCCAGACAAGACAGTTGTTAACCCACCATCAGCAGGAGGCATAATTATAGTTACTCACCATGTTTTCTAGAATTTGTTCAAGCAGGTGGAAGTGGAGAGAATTTGTGGAGCAATAAAAAAGAAAAAGAGGTTTAGATGCAGCAAAAAGACTCTGAAAATATATGGGAAAGAGCCTTGGCCTGGGAACAGTCCCTGTTATGATACATGCGTATCATAACATATGTATATATACACTTATACATGTGTGCACGAACTGAAAACTTGATCAAGTTTAGTGTTCATGAAGCTCTGTCCTTTGTCTGGTCTCAGAAAGTTAAACTTGGATTAGAGAACTGAGGGGATGTAAATATTGTTAAGATGTGCTCCACACCGCACTAGCTAAGTGAAAATGAGCGGAAGTCTTGTTTAAATGGAGGCTGGTTAGGTTCCTGAGACTGCATTGTTCTTTTAACTGAACTTCCAGATTTCTCAAATCCTAAGTATACTGTAGTTCTGCCAGCTGACTTACATAAGGCTGGCAGGTAGAAAAAGAACAAGTGAGTAGCTGGTTGGTTGTCATTAGAAAGAAGTCTATAGTCCAGGATCTTTACACTCAAAAGTCATTATTTGGCTGATTAAATTCTCAGGCACAGCCCTAGGTATCTTCAAGCCAAAAGCATAAGGAAGAAGTACTAACTGCCTAGTCCAAATTCAACCTGGAGAGAAAAGACTAACGTATGCCTCCAAAACTTAACAGGACCAAAGAGGGTAATACCAGCAAGTGAACTAACTGGAAGGTGTCCCATCAAAACCATCCAAGTTGCAAAGACAGAAAGTATAAAGGAAAGCAGATGGCTGCTTATTTTCAACTTTCAGTTGTTGAAAAAGACCTATGATTGCAATGCTTGGTGAAATCTATGAATCCTAAAAAGGTTACGGATGTGCTGTGCTTTGTTCAAAACTGATAGTGTATGCCTGTGTACTCCCTTGACTCCAACTCGAAGGTCTAAGTGAAAAGAAACTTCAAAGGTAACTGTAGATCCCAATTAAAAAAACAAACAATCAATCAAACAAAAAAAAACACAAACAAAAGTGATTCTGTCCAAATAGGATGTTATGTAGCAGGATTTTTCTTTTAAAACCATTAGTCATTTGACAGTATCTCTGGTCTTGAATGTTTTGCTTTAGACATATGAATCGAATGATGCTTCTTTAAAAACCATGTTGACATTTCACCTATGAAAATCAAATCTCTTATTAGGTGTCACAAGGTATGTACATAGAAATAGAAGTATTTCAATTCATTAGTTGCTTTCGAAGATTTTAAAACTAAAGTCCTTGTTTTAGCAATCTAGTTTTAGCTAGCTAAACAATGAGCCATGAGCAAGCTTGCTTTAGGTTCTCTTTCCTGTAATTGGAAAAGAGGGAGGTGTCTCTAGAGGTTGTTTTAGAATACTGCAGACTAAGAAAGAGAGAATGCCAAGTTTATTGTCAATAGTGATACTAAGTCAACAGCATGCCAACTGTCCAGACTGTAGCTGTAGTCAATTTTTGATGGATGTTTCATAAGAATTAGCATGTTAGAGAATGCTGAAATAACAAATATTACTTTATAAGCTATATTTAAAACGTACCTCCCATTTTATTTCCCTTCTACTTCTAGGCAAGAGATAAATTTCATTGTAAGTTAAAACAAAAGAAATACCTATTATTGTAGTCTTTTAGAACAAGAAACTACATTCAGCCTTTGATCACATTCTTCCAACTGACATTCAGAAGATGCCTTTGGCATTGTCAGTTGACTTTCCAGTAGAAAGCATGTGATAAAGTCAGAGGGTAGGAATTATCTGATCTGTATTTTATGGATAGCTACTTTTTTCATCTTCAGTTGGAAGAGAGAAAAGTTCAAGGAAAACAATAAATCTGGCTGTTCAGGTCAGCATTTCTGCATTTTCAGTCCATCTTTATGACACCCACAGCTTAAGTGTGTCCTTCTTGCAGTTTATTTCCAACCTACAGCTAGGATTCCTTAGCCTTTCTGCTCATTGATGAGCAAAAGTCCCATATTGAGATTGTAAATGAAAATCTGTTGTCTTAAAGAGCACTGTGTTCTTCTGCCTAATTTTCTTAAAGTACTCGCTCAGCAGTGTTTGCTTTAGCCATGGCAGAAAGATCTCAGATGGAGGAGGGAGCATGCAATAACCCCTATATTCTTAGGGGAGAGCTTCTTCCTCTGCTATTCTTCCACCGAGCTCCTGACAGAGGTTTGCCCCTGCAGGTCTGATAGCCAGAAGCAGAGGTCTTAAAGAGGTCATAACCTAATTTCTATTCCTCCCCTCACTTTAAGGTTATTTTGTTGGTGGTTCTGTCTCCTTTCAACTATTTACAGTAGCTGCACTGCCTTTCATACCACAACTTCTTTCAGACATTGGAGAAAAGAAGATTTTCCTGTATGGCAATATGTTTCTGGTATAGCTGTCTACCAAAGTACTTTATTTCTGTATAAAGCAATGTAATGAATAGGGTTTTTTTTTTATTTTTCTTTGACTTTGCTTGTATTTTTTACCATATGCTTTGTTGATAACATGTATTTTTAAACATCTTACATTCTGTTACCTATGTTGACATAATGCATGGGAATTATAAATCAGTTACATTCAAGTAAAGTATTTTGAATCAATTTTGTATCAATATTCCTAAGCGTAAGGTGACTACATTAGTAATTTTCTCTGGTCTGTTGTCTTTCAAAAAACATCTGTTAAGTAGTTTGGAGAATGTATATTTATGACTGTGCATTCAGCCCATTAAATCTCTAAATAGCAAATGTGAACAAGTCAGTAGTTGTCAATAGATAAACAGTTGGCAGAGCTAATAATAAAGGGACTAAGAACTGATGCAGGAAAGGGGTGGGGTTTTTCATCATTCTAGCAAACACAATGCATGTTTACATTTCTTTTGCAACTCTTTATTCCAAAATAAAACTTCTTTGACTAAGATTTTATGTTCAGAAGAGATATACTTACAAAACCAAGTAAGGAGTATATAGCATCGCAAAGATATTCAGAATATTGTTCCAAACCCTGTTTCAATCATGATTTTTCTGCACTCAAAATGTAAATAATAACCTAGCAACAGTTAGTAATAACATAAGAAAAGTAAACTACCATAAAATCCATTATGAAAACTCTTTTTATCTAAGCAGGTTAAATGTAATGCCACGTAGACACCGATTTCCTACAGTCTGTATTTATATCATGTGTGTCAGCATACTAATAAAACTCACCTCCAGAAGCAGAAGTTGCGTGAGCATATTGCAGAGTTCCTAGGAAGCAGTCTAGCTATGACTGCAGAGATCTGGATCAGAGTTAAATGCGCTCCATTTCTTTCCAGATATATGTACATTTTGGATACAAAATGAAATGTCCTGTAAATTATGGATTTATCAGTTCAGATTGGCATTAGCTCAAGCTTCCTCTTCCAGAGATCCTGACACTGTCCAGTAACCTGGAAAGGAAAAATATTGGAATAATTACAAAACCACATAACTTGCTGATAATTTTTTATCATTCTGAGTTGTGTCATATAAATAGCTTTACATTTGTAAATATGTAAATTATTGTGCTTAATCATGTCACATTTGGAAAAACTCTTCAAGTTGGACAACTGGTTGAAAAGAATATAAAATAAATGCTGTCCCTGAGCATATATAAAATGCTCTGCTATTTGATGTGTCTCATTGGGACTGCCTAATTTCTTCCAAATACAGATGAATTTAAGCAAGTGGTTTCCAGATAAAAGTCCTATGTGAAAATAAGAAAGTAAAACTATAAGCAAGGAATTTTTCTCAAGATCAACTATTTCTGTAGCAGAAATTTTTTGTGCATATGAATATCAACCACTGGCTCTCACCTTGTCCTTTGTACCTTGAATTTCTCAAGATCTATGCCTCACAGAGAATGGGACTTGCAGAGAAACAGTAATAAAAACAGTGCTGAATATCCATATAGAGACACTATGTAGATGCAAGATTAACTTCCTGAAACAAATAGATGACCAGGCATCTACAGAGCTTGACTTGTGGAAGACAGGTTCTGTAGGGCCTATTATCAGTATGGGAAATTTATAGCTTTTCCCCTGTATGTTATATATGCATTGGCATCTGAAGAGTCCCGAAGTACTTCTTATTGCTTCTTACTTGACCATTAAGTCTATTCAGACTTGTCTATCTGATTATTACTACAATGGTCAGAAAGACTTTGACATTCTATTGACTTCAGCTAGCAGTTTTCTTAATTTTCAGAAAATTGAGTTTGAATCGTTTCAGTTTAGTCACACAGAGTAATAACAATACTAAAAATTAAATCAAGTTTTTGAAAATGAAGTCATGCTTTCTAAGAAGAACTAACAGTAGCTGCTTTGAAAGAGCTTTTCTTGTTTTGCCTTGTACCTCTTTGATGCATTAAGATGGTCCTCATTTTATTAGTTAAATGTATTAAGTTATGGTCACCTAGGGATGAGGTTTCATCTGTTTCTTTACCTATACAAGCACAAATGATAAACTAATTGTTGAAAAGATGCATAGAGAATTAGCTGGAGATGCTTCTTAGATCTTCTGTAATTCTTTGCTCCAAGATAAATAGATTTCTTGCTTTATTTTCTACTCTTGCAGTTACTATGTTTTGCTTTGTATTTTGGCAAATCCATGCAGGCATGGCAAGCCATAACTTCCACATACTGTCATTCATAATTTTAATCACAGAATCACAGAATTGTAGGGGTTGGAAGGGCCCTCAGGAGATCTTTTGACCCACCCCCCCTGCCAAAGCAGGTTCCCTACAACAGGTTGCACAGGAAAGTGTCCAGGTGGGTTTTGAACATCTCCAGAGATGGAGATTCCACAACCTCTCTGCACAACCTGTTCCAGAGCTCTGTCACCCTTAAGGGTGTTCTCTGTCATCTAAACTGTAGTATAAAGGTCAGAGTTTAGATATTACAGCCCAGTCTGTGGATCTGGCCCTGACCTAGATCCAAGCTCAAATGGAAATAATGAGGGAACATTTTTATTTGCAAACAAAACATGTTTGGTTTTTTTTGCTGCTGGACTATGGGAAGCTTTCTGAAGACAAATACAGAACTATAATCACTGCCACCGACAGTGAAAAGGGGGAAAAGAAAGGGAAGGAAGGAGAAGTAAATTATGTGTTTAGCTGAAAGGACTGGAATACAAAAGTTTGTAAAGCAAAACTTTTCAATGTTGGTGACATTTATGTCCTTTCTTTTCCACGCAAGTGTGTGTGTGTGTGTGTGTGTGTGTGTGTGAGAGAGAGAGAGAGAGAGAGAGAGAGCTTTATAAAAGAAAGGCTTAGTGGAGGGAAAAAAAAATGTACAGATTTAATCTGAAATTATTTACTTTTATGGTAATGGTTTACTTTAGCACTATTTTATATATCTGTTTCAAAACAGCAGTAAAACAATGTCAGAACCTAGAAGTTTATCAAGGCAGAATATATTCATGCTAGAGTACAGAGGATTCAGCTTGCTGCAAACATTCAGAAAAGCTGACAACATTATCATCTCTCTAATGATATGAAGCAGCTGGGGATACAAAAGCATTTCGTTAGTGGTGGTTTGAAAAAATGCCCCATAGAGCCAGAAATGTTATAAAACTGTAGGAGATGTTTTCTGTACTTGTTTTACCCAGACATTTGATTGGTTATCATTTTCTTTACACCATAGGAAGTCTCAAAAAGGAGTCTTTATTTACTCTGAAACAAAACCAGGCACTGCTTATGACAGTGAGAATAAGAGGAGTTTTACATTTTACACAGAGCACATTTGCACATACTATACAATCATGTCTTCAGACTGTGTATGTTCACAAGGTATGTTATCATTTAGGATTGCCCAATGTTTTCTTTTGGAAGGCTTTATTGAGTTTCTTAGTTTTAAACTATTTAGTGGAATTTTTTCACAGCAATTGCTGCTGTTCTTGGTTTTTCATAGCAGTTTAAATAAAGTGTTTCATCTGTTTCCAATAAGGAAGTTAGAAAGAACAGGGTTATGCTCACATTGGAACATTCTAGTGCTCATTTAATTCAGAGAAGCTGCTGTCTTTGCACTGAAAAGCTTTAATCTGATGGAGGAGTCATCCAGCAATTAATGTCATGGCCAGGAAGTGCCATTGAGTTATGACAGATAAGCCTATAGACATTTCCTTGAGATTCTAAGCAAATTTAACCCATAAATATACACTTGCAGAGAAGCCGAATCCTTTTTAGAGACCATACTCTCTCAAGATTGCACCTCCTGAGCCTGCTTTATTCCATGACGCAGACCACCTACACACTTTGCAGATGGAGAGTAACATGCTACAGGATTATGGCTGTAGCATGGCACACTTACTCTTTCCTGCAAGAATTCTTTCTGCAGACATTGCCGTGGAGGCAGCTGAAATAACAAAAAGCCTAAATTCCAGCTGTTTTTAATTTTCCATCCAAATGTCAGCATCTAGGAGACTAAGTCATGATGCAAAAATGAAGGATAAACTTAGGGAAGAGAAAGAGATGCAGAGGTATTCATGGAAATGACAATAAGACAAGGAATGGCAGAGAGACAAGAATCTAGTATAAAAACTAAAGAGACAGGAGAAAGTGTGCCGCTGTGGGACTGGACATGTTGCATATTCCTGGTTTATCATTATTTACTAGCTACCATGAGCCAGTAAAAAAAAAAAAGGTAGCCTGTTATTGTTATTTTATTAGTAGTTTGTATTCAGTTTGCTGGCTGCATTTTGTTTGCTGGCTGTATTTGTCATCCAAGTACAAAATCCAAACTTGCTATAAACCATTTTATTTTCATAAAATACATAAAAACAAAATACATAATAATATACATAATAATAAAATAAAATAATAAAATATAAATAAAATAAAATTTAATACATAATAATAAAAATAAAATATATAAAATACATAATAATAAAAATAAAATACATAAAATATATTAAAAAAGAGTTACAAAGATATTTTAAATAGTTTCTGTGTTCATTCAAGAATCCAGTCAGGAGGTATCTGAATTTAAAAAAAAAAAAATAGAGCAAAAAGAATATGTGAAATAAGTACCAAATTATTTTTTGTGAAGTGTAAATTCAAGCACATAGTAGACCATTTTGTTTCAACAAAATTGGCATTGCCAATGGCTATTTTCCACATGCTCTTACAGAGGTTGTGTCTGGCTCTGGGTTCCACAAATTGTCAACTTCTGACTTTCTTGAGCTACTTTGACCCTTTCACGTATACTATCTCCAAAGACCATGTGACTGACATTTTAAAGTGGAATTAAGTGGGCTGGGAGTATCACGTTATTGCAACCATCTAAAAAAAAAAAAAAAATTGGCTTAATTAGTGTCTTACAAAATAAGTACTCTATAAGTACTAAGCTACTGATGTCCTTTAATCTGTGTCATTTTTGGACGACTGGTTGGTGATTGAATTTTGCAAGGGGCAGAGGGGAAAATAGATTAGTTTGTCCGTTTGTTTGAATAAATATTAAAAAAATAGAAATAGAAGTGCTTTTGAACTATGGATTTCAGCATGGCTGAATTAAAAAAAAAAAAAAAAGAAAAAAAAAGAAATTGGCAGAAAAATAATGCAGCTGCAATTTTGCAATTTGAACACATTTTTTAATAGCAATATAGCAATATTGTTATGCGTAATCTGAGAGAGAAGGAGAGAATATTTTTTGCAGAGCCTGCATTATTGATAGTTTCCTCCAATGGGATGTTGGATGGATTTTTACTTTTCAAAGCCTCTGCTGCATTTCTGTTTTGACAAGATCTATGTGACTGAGTTAAAAAGTTTAATTTGATTGAAAGTGAGTGCAATAAAGTTTTTAATTTGTCAACATCTTGACTGCTTATATTTAATTTAATCCCATTCATTTATATAGGTGTATAATCTGCATCAACATTTTATTACGTCAAGATCTATTTCTTTTCATTGCTTCAGCAATTGCATCATAAATCATCATTAAAGTCCAACTAGTGCACAGGATAAAATACTCTTTTAGTAGTATTAATCTATATTTCATTAACAGTCATAATTTCAGTGAGAGGAATAAATTACATTTATTTTAACTTGCATATCAGATCATTTCCGGTTGGTTTCGGCATCACAGTCAGGATTTCTACTATGTTATTCACATAAGCCCAGTAAAAAAGTATTTAAATATTTGTTAGGTTATTATCAAATAAACTTTACTAGTTTACATAATTTCTAAAATCTAAAATTTATTTGCAATGACAGTTTGGGGAATACCGATGCTCCAGCACAAAATTTCTGTCTAAAAAATAACAATATTTTAAAGCCTTCAGCATGAAAGCATGGTATATCTGTGTCATGTTGGGGACTCACTGAAGGGAGATGTTGCAGTTTTTATTGATTAGTGTGGAACTTTGTTGAGTTTTGAAGTTACGTGAACTGTAAAAGCCAATGCAGAATTAGGCCTGTGGAACAGAGTAGCCTGATGTCAGTATTTAGACCTCATATTTAATTTTTCAAAGATTTCAATATACCAAAACATCAACGATTTTATAAGCCCTATCTGGCATCTGGATTGGGTGTAGAGAAATGAAAAAAGAAATCCAAAGAAAGTAAGAAGTAAGGATCTTTCAAGGTCCCTTCCAATCCCTAACATTCTGTGATTCTCTGGTTCTGTGATTATTTTCAGTCAAATACCACCTCATGTCTCTCCACTTACCACGATGACCTGTTTTCTGATGCTAAAATTTTAATGGTTACCAGCAAAGGACTATTGATTTTTTTTTGTTCCATCTTATCTTTTTTTTTCCCAGTAATATTCTACTCATTTTCCAGATATGCTACTCATAGTAGCTACTTCCGAATGTAATTTAGAAGCTTTTTACTACATCTTTGTTCACTCTTTTTTTCCTTTCCTCTGAACATATCACTCTCCACCATAATTTATAAAGATTACAAAAATCATTGTTTTGATTCTGACTTCTTTGTTTTATCTAGGTTTTGACTAGCATAATGTAAATATATTTTCATGGGAAGCAAGGGCCTTTTTTTTTTTTTCTATTGTTAATTTCTCACTATCAACATTATCTCTGCAGGTGGTTGCAGGTACAGATAGCAGAAGGTAGAGACAATCTTCCTACTAGCCTGGTGTGTAAGCTTGCCCTGCTGATGGTTTTATCTCAGCTACTTGGAGTCAAACCATGCAACATTATTAGGTCACTGGGTACTTACTCCCCTGTGGTAGGAGAAATAAATGCTGTCCACTGACAACCTCTGTACTTCAGAGTTTTTAGAAGGGTTCTCTTGGAATACTCGCAAACAACAGATTGTATTTTATTTTAGAGCTATGGAAGAAAGTGATATAGTAATTGTTTACTTTAAAACAATAAATAGCTTGATATTTGCTAGCCTGATTTCTACTAAAACACTTTCTCTTTATTATGTTTTCTTGTTGCACTGATGAAACAAAGCTCAGCGTCAGCTACTTCTCCAGTGTTCAATGACAGCCATTAAAAGCAAAATTCTGAGATCAGATGGGGTAGAGACAAACCAAATGGTCTGTTATTTCTAGATAAGGTTTTTCACAGGCATTGCTGTGCTCCCTCGAGATGACATCTAAAGCCGACCATCAAGGGTCTTGGATTGTTAAAGTGAGAAAGAGCAAACTGGCTCGATAAAGATAAGATTATGGTGTCTCAGATGTGAAACCTAAAATAGAGAGCAAAATTAAATAAAGCAGAATCTTGCACAGAGGATTTTGAGGTTGATTTAATGGCATGCTATCACTTTTGCTATGTTTAATACTCTTATGAGCTTACTCAGTTGCACACTGTCAATTCCATTTAAAGCAACCTTTATCACAATGCACTGGTTAATTTTTGTCTTCAGTGTACAATAATTACGCTGACATACTGCAATAAAATTATTCAGTACATTCCTCTGAAAATGCCACATTGCACACATTTAAATTTAGTCCTTCCATTGGCATGATGTCAAGATACTCATTTGAAGATCGTAGCTGCACTAGGAATTTTAACATTATTTTCACATCTTAAGCAATATAGCCTGCAATTTTGTACTCAACCATCTACCACTGGACAGAAAATTGGAAAATAATCTGTTCTCATTGAATGCAGTTTGTGCTGCATTTCGACAGGTATTATAGATACACCATTAAAGAATAAAATCTACTTGATTTTTTCTAAAAACATTGTGGACAGCTACTAAAAATGTTGCCTGTATGTGCAATATGTAAGAACTTTTAAACTTTTTCTTGCTGCTGCAGCCAATGAGAATAAAAGGTTAGAAAATTAAACTACTAGTGTTAGATGAGAATATCCTAAAACTCTTGTTTGTTTCATTTTTATTTAAATTGCTTATAGGAAGAGGTGGTTTAAAGAATATCCTATTTATTCTAAAAAAAACCCCAACAAAACAACTATGTATTTAGATTGTTTAAAAATGCTATTTTCAATGTGTGAAATGAGAAAAATTTACTTTAGAAATAACTATTTATATTAAAGAAGGAATTGAATGTGTTTTCAGTGATAAATACCTGGAATAGGAAATAATACTTTTGAAAAATTTCCAAAATAGGTGTTGTACCTTGGTCTCATTGACTGGTTAGATTTTCCTTTATGTTGATTTAAAAAAAAAAAAAAAAAAAAAAAAAAAAATAATTAATTTTTTATTTGTACATTTTTT
>NW_010329246.1:22399-28539 GCF_000700745.2 Antrostomus carolinensis
TGTCTGTCAAAACCTTTTCTGCCCTAATCTAACTGATAGATATTTTATCAACTCAAGAACATTGAAATTCAGAGTTTACTCTTCTATTTCAAAAATAGTAACTTGAACTTTATGGTGCTAAAGATCTACCAAGCAAAGATCCTAAAATAGCTTAATTTTCTATTATAATCTCAGGATTATTCAGTCTTCACTTTACACATCCTAAAAGAATCTGAAAGCAAAAACTAATCGTGTCATAACAAACAAACAAATGAAAACTTCTGATAAGAAAAAGAGCTTCTCTAAATCTTTGGACTTCTGTGTCTTTCTATGCAGCTCAACTGTTTTTCATTCATGTGCAGGTAGAAAGGAACATCAAATTTTCTGTAAGAAAGTAAAAACTGTATTTTGGTAATTCCTATTGCTTAATAGTGTTAATTGTGTGAATTCTTTCTGTTATCCGGCTGCATCATACAGTTCCCTGGATTTAACTAGTGTTAAATAAAAGCAGATGTAAGAAACAGAAGAAAGATTCAAAGTTTACTAAATTCTGCAAACCAGGAATTTCCACATATTCCTATTTACCTTAGCATGTAACTCCAGTTTAAGTTCTGAGCATAAGGGGCTTCTTAGGCATCCAAGGTCAGACTCTGGTGCTGCCACAGCTAGGAAAGGGACGTGGCTAAATGCTTTCTCTAATTCTTGCATCGAAAGTTTACCTCTGCTAACCATAACAATACAACCTTCTCTCCCCATGGGTGCTGTAAACATGCTTGTTAACTAGTTATTAGTATCTGTCAAATTGTTAAACAAACAGCAAACACCCAATGATAACACTACTGAGCTAAGGGATTGCTGATGAGCCCCTGACTTCAGTAATTGTTATTTGAAATTTAGAACATCCTGTAGCAGAGTTTCTGTTCCCTGACTGAATAATCAGGTGATTAGTAATGGAGAAGTCCTGACTGAAGCATTCTTCAGTGAATATTCAGCTGCGCTAAAAGACAGAAACTGTTTGCATTTCACCACCAACCCAAGGTCATCTGTCAATCTTTGCCTAACTTTTTTTTTTTTTCCAAAACACTTAAGAAATGCAATAGGAAACTACCTTTTACTTATTGATGCTGCCAAATGGCAGACTGACAGGATACATTTCTGGCAATCTTTTGAAAGTATTTTCCCAAGTAAAATCCAAATTCTCACCTACCAATGCAGTAGTCATTATATGGACCCCAGTAGGCAGATGAAACTGAATTTTTGCAAGTCAGGAGCCTGGGCGCTTCCTCAGTCCCCCTCATGTGACATTAACACACCACACTACACAAGTGTGAATTTATGATTAACTCTTGTGGTGAAACGTTTAGTGATGCTTGCAAGAAGGATGGTGACATTCTAAATTGTGTTACAATTGAGTTTGAAAGCACTTTCTTTCTGTTCAGACAGTGTAAAAAAATCACAGTGTTCAATAATCATCTGATGTCTCACTCTTGGTGGCATGATTTACTGCTATGCTTTTCAAACTGTGAGTTCTCCTGGTAAGGCCTGAGTCTTCCACAGGGAACACATAATCCAGATGAATAATTTGCTGTTTGACTGAATTAGTTTTGCTAAGCACAATAGAATCAGAGACATCTGTGCGCTAATCTGAAAACCTCTGGGTTCAGTGGGAATGGTTCCAGTGACTGTAGCAGGTTTTGTGTCATCTGCTTGATGAAATCTTGATTTGAAATATATCTGTCCACCCTGCTGATTTTTTAAAAATTGTTGGGTTTGGGGGAAGTGAAAATATTAACAGTTTTTCTTGCTGTTGTGGCTAGATACTGTGCTAAAAATGCCTTCTCACACAGCCATTTTACAAAATACCATAAAGAGAAGAACTGCAATTATTTTTTTGGTGAAGTATTATGTGGCTGACTAGTTTTACAGACTCCAGCCAGACTAAAGCAAACTGAAAGACCCAGAAAAGCACAGCTGCTATTCTACACATAATGTAGTTCATGACATCTGGAATTTTCCTGTCAGTCTTTCAGACCCTGACACAAAAATATTGTTAATAATTCCAAAAAGAAATATCTTCTCCATCTGCAGACTGCATACAGACACACACACACAATAAAAAATGCAATGGATATCTTTATAACAGTTACCCAGGAACACTGAGACAAATTAGAAAGACATTGAGGTAATTATTTACCTGTTGCATCTGAGCAAACAGGACAACATAAGAAAAAACAAATGCATATATATTTTTTTACAACAGCATGTTCCTGAAATGATTACAGAGAAAATAACAACTTAATTTCAGGTTTTGCATATATCTGATTAGAACCAGCTACCTTTCACTTGTATCGGAGAACTTCCCATTCTATAAGCTGTCTCAATGATTTTGATAAGTTGTCAGAAAACCTAAGCACACAAGAATGCCATCTTAACTGCTGTGTGAGTGAAAATGTCAACACTGATAAATACATCATCTTCACATTGGCATATTTAGAGATGGGAGCTTTAAATGAGATGGGAAAGAGGAAAATATTCCTAATGGATAATATCTTGGAATATGTAAAGTAGTGCATGAAGCAAAACACAGACATAGTTTCCCCACAGAGTCTGTTGAAAAGATGGGGAGATACTAGCAGTTCTAAATATGTTAGCAGTTTAAAGACCTGTTTGTGGCAACAATCAGTGTATGCCAATACAGGAGGAAGATGTGTAATTCTAGGTCAAGTTTAATTGATATAGTTGATGGTAGTTTTTCTTCATGTTTGCATTAGCTATAAAAAAATCCTTCTTATTCCTGTCAAAATGAAAACTTCTAGAATCTTAGCAATGGCTTTGTTAATATTCCTCTGTGAAAATATATCACATTCCAATCTTTCTCTATCTTCTTCATGCCTAAAGGTGTCACTCCTAGGCACAAATTCATAACACATCATACCCTTCCTTCTTTCACCTTCCAAACACTTCCCTGCCAACTAATTAGCCCCAGTAGCATACTATCACAGGCTGTCTAGTTGCTTCTGTCCCCAAATAAGGTACATGACATTAATATGCTTTTCTTTACATATCTGCCTTTATCCGTCATACCCTGGTATTAGGTAATTGATGCACATTTACAAGGAAGGATTGCCTTCACTATCTGTGTAGATCGTTATGGATATCTGTGGTGGTTTGGGTGGATCCACCCTTTTGGTTTGCAGCTTGCAGCCAAACACAGCCTGCTCTCTCACCCTCCACCTCCCTCGCCCAGAGAGTAGGGGAGAGAATTGGAAAGAAAAGGGCAAGGAAACTCACGGGTTGAGATAAAAACTATTTACTAATTAAAATAAAATTATAATGATAATAACAGTGATAACAGAACTATACCAGTGAGTTATACACAGTGAAATTTTTCACTCTCCACTGACCAATGCCTGGCCTGTGCCAGCCAGTGATCCTGGAACCGAGACAGTCCCAAAAATGAAACCCCAGAAGAGCGAGCCTGAGTGATCCCCAAGAAAATACCCCCGTCTTCTGGTCAACCCTGGTTAATATACTGACATGACGTGATATGATATGGAATATTTCATTGGCACATCCAAATGCCAGTTTGGGGTTTTGCTATTCACTGCACTTCTCCCTCCCAGTCCTAATGCGGCTGTGAACAGCCAAACATGGTGACCTTGAGCTCCAGCAGCAACTAATAATATTAGTACTTTTATCAATGTTCTTCTCATAACATGTTCTGCTGAAACGAAAACACAGCTTTTCTAACTACTGAAAAGAAAATTAACTCTATCCTAGCAAAACCAGGACAGTAACTCAGTAGGAATCTAAGGTAATAGCAATATTATGAACTTAGTGTATTTTTCATTAGATTATACTCCTCAACTACATCAAGTAGAACAAGATGGTTTATTCCTGTGTCAGGTTCATACTTGTAGAAGGATTCAGAATAAACCAATAGACTTCTTGGTTGAGTAAGGTGAAAGTAATGACCTGGATCAACTTTTTTTTCCAAGGAAAGGAAGGAATATAATATGAGACCTGGTTCAACAATATGTTGGCAAAAATACTAATTACTTCAGTAGGCAAACATTTAATTCATCTAAAAGAAGCACTGCATATGTAGCCTGACTTTCTTTTCATCACAGGAATTAGATTGTAGTCCTGTATAGAGGGTAAAAATGAAACTAACAAAACAGTCATGCCCTTTTCTGCTCCCAGCAGAGAGGTAAGTATGTCTTTCCCCTTTGCACAGAAATTAATTTCTTCCATTATAATTATTTTTCCACATGAATGAAGATTCTCTATACAAAATTGAAGAAAGAAGAACTAGCTTATAAAAAGCATCTAATTGACATGTCCTATGGATTTGATCTCATAGAGTCTGTTAATATAAGTGAAGTTATAAGTTGACATATGCACGCTTTGATTTGAATCACAAAATATATATTATATCGTAAAGTACGCACATATTTTGTTACAGTGTCTATTTGTACTATCTCAAGAGTAAGGGAAAGGGTGTCCCGTAGATGATAAAGCACTTACTTATTACCTAGTAGTATTTGAGTGTTTATTTTGCATATATGTATACATGTAATATCTTTGTGATGGTGTTAATGTAAACACTGCTTCATGACATACAAATCAAGAAACAGGTAAGTAGAACACAGTGGAGGAGGGTGTGTGTAATGACATCAACATTTTCTTCAGGAACTTTTACAAGATAGGATGACTTTGTAAAGGATAGCTCTCACAGAGCAGTTTTCAGATGCTCCAGTCTTGATCATCTTTTTCTTAAGCTTCTTCCAATCAAAGTAAATCCTGAGTAAGCATGCCATCAAATGGTAGCCATTTTCAATTGAAAAATAATCTAGAGAAGGAAAGGATGCCAAATATTAATGTATCCCTACACACTCAATTAAAATATGATCCAAAATGAAAATGGATTTTGAAGCATCAGCAAATGTTTGCCAAGAACTTGTGCCAAACCACATCAGCTTTGTCTCTGTAATATTTTTTACAGAGAGAGAAAACACATTTGACCATGAATGGTGTCTTGTGGGACTGCATTCCACAGCTGTTCTTTAAGGATTTAGATAAAAAATGTCCTTCAGCTACTACTAGTTTTCAAGAATGCCTGTGACTGTGGTTCAGAATATCATAATACCTTTTTCCTGCTATCTTTGATTGCACATTGGCATTCTACAAAACACAGAAAATGAAAAATGGGCATCATGAGAACCAACTTTTCAAAGAACCAGTTTCTAATCTCTGTTACCCTGTAATTAAACTTATTTGTGTTTTTCTCATTTGAGATGTGTGTATAATTATTGTTCTAATTTTATAGCCTTATAGTAATTCACTTTGCCTGTTTTTCCTATTTTTTCAAAAGCTGAAAGAAACACTGTTTTGATATCTAATATAATGGAATATCCATTTCATGTGACAAATGTTTTGTGAATCTGAAGGAACAGAAGTACTGTTCAAAAGCCAAATAGCACCTTTCAGAATAATTTTACTAAAAAGAAAAACAAAAGAGAGATTTCCCAAGCCTTATCTAATCTACATGCTTAACCACAATAAAAAAAAAAAAAAAAAAAAAAAAAAAAAAAAAAAATAAAAGGATATAACCAATGCATTCTCTGTTAGCTGGCATGGGTAAGCAGAGAAGAAGGGCAAATGAGGGGAGGACAGAAGATCACCCATTCATGCCACAGGGCCTAGGTTCTTTTAATATTGTAACTGGATACGATAGAGCAGAAATGCACTAATGAAAACACCCTGACATTAAGTGCCAGATTTGCCTGTTATGGACCTTGCTATCAGTTTGTTAGCTTAGACTTTAAATAGGCAGAGAATTCTTGTATCTCGTCTCGGCAATAGAGACCACAGCATGGGGGTGAGGATGCTCAGAATTTCAGGCTGCAGGAGAGAGAAAAATTAACAATTTCCTTGTTATCTCATAAAATTCTCTAAACACTAGGATATCATGTAAAGAGAATGTTGATGTTGTCTTTTAAAGGCATTTAAATGATGCTACATTTTTGGTACTAACGACCATAGCTTTTAGGCCTCTTTTGAGAACTGCCTGGTCATTATCTAAGAGTACCAACGTACTTAATCCTCTCAAAATTCAGGTATTTCTGCATAGTACAACCCTCAAATAACTCAGCCAAAAT
>NW_010329246.1:28571-39951 GCF_000700745.2 Antrostomus carolinensis
GATATTTCTAGGCATTATCCTTTTTAATCACATATAATGAATAAAAGTTTAATCACAGACCCTTAGACAAGGACAAGCCCAAGTCCTACTTAGGTACATCGTTTCATAATTAGTGGTTGCCTTTACTGACATCATAGAATATTTTGCTGTGAAATAATTTGTTCTTCCTGATACCAAATACTTTTGAACTTCAGTGAACCTCCAGTTACAAGAGTGTATTGGGTTTGCATGGCTTGGTTTTGGTAGTTTGGAGGCATGGGGGTGGCTTCTGCAAGAAGCTGCCAGAAAGCTCCCCTATGTCCAACAGAGCCAATGCCAGTCAGCTCCAAGATGGACCTGCCACTGCCCAAGCAATCAGTAATGATGGTAACACCTCTGTGAGAACATAATTAAAAGGGGCAGAGAAAAAAAAAGGCACATTTTGCAGCTGGAGAGAGCAGACTGAGAACATGTGAGAGCAACAATTCTGCAGACACCAAGGTCAGTGAAGAAGGAGAGGGAGGAGGTGCTCTGGGCACCAGAGTAGAGATTCCTCTGCAATTTGTGGTGAAGACCATGATGAGGCAGGTTGTCCCCCTGCAGTCCATGGAGGTCCATGGTGGATGACCACCTGTAGACCATGGAGGACCCCACGCTGGAGCAGGTGGATGCCTGAAGAAGTCTGTGACCCTGTGGGAAGCCTACGCTGGGCCAGGTTCCTGTCAGGACCTGTGATCCCATGGAGAGAGAGGAACCCACACTGGAGCAAGTTTGCTGGCAGAACTTGTGACCTCATGGGAGATCCACGCTGGAGCAGTCAATTCCTGAAGGACTGCACCCCATGGAAAGGATCCAAGCTAAAGCAGTTTGTGAAGATCTGTTATTCAGGAGGACTCATGCTGGAGAGATTTGTGGAGGACTGTCTCCCGTGAGAGGGACCCCATACTGGTGTGGAGGAAGACTGCGAGGAGTCCTCCCCGTGAGGAGGAAGGAGCAGCAGAAATGTGTGATGAACTGACCCCAACCCCAATTCCCTGTACCGCCGCAGGGGAGGAGGTGGAAATCAGGAGCCCGGGAAGCAGGGAGGAGTGGAGGGAGATGGTTTTTTAAGATTTGGTTTTATTTCTCGTTATTCTCCTCTGATTCATTTGGTAATAAAATAAATTCTTTCCCCCACGTTGAGTATGTTTTGCCTGTGACAGTATTTAGTAAGTGATCTTTCTCTGTCCTTATCTCAACCCACAAGCCTTTCATTACATTCTTTCCCCTGTCCAGTTGAGGAGGGGGAGTGATAGAGTCAGCTTTGGTGGGCATCTGGCATCTAGCTAGGGCCAACCCACCAGCAAGAGTTACTAATTTTCAGTATTTCTCAAAGTTCTGTTGTTTGTTTTTTTGTTTGTTTGTTTGTTTGTTTTTCTTTCTTTTTGAAGAGAAGGTGGCTTTTGGCTTTACGCAGGAAAGGTACCTCTTTCTTTCTTACTGAGGATGACATAGCAGTAGTTTTCAGAATGGCCAAAATTAGAAGACAATTTAGTACCTGCAAGCAAATATAGTGCTTGAAGAAGGGAAGAAACAAGCTTCTAACAGTAAGAGCATAAATAGCCTCAGTGTTTTCAGCCTTTCTTTCACACATAATGTTTCTTCTTTGAAAAGCAGCCTGTCAATATGAAATGCAAACATGAACAGTGGTTTCTACCACTCATGGGGGAAATTATGAGACTGCTACAGGATAGTAGTTTAAGCCACTGGGCTTGCTAGTGAAAGTAATTCTGAAAATGAGGGTAGATCTTGCTGGGCAGGGTAAGTACTTGAAGTGCTTACTTTAGAAAAAAATAATATTTCTTATAGCATGCATACAGCTTCTGAAGCTACTCAGTCAAGTAGAAGAAATGTAGTAAAAGTATTCAAAATTCCAAATACTCTAAACTGTCATTCAGAAGGAAAGGGGATAATATCAGTCTTTATGGACAGAGGAGAATGGAGACTTCAAATGGAAATTAATGTTTTGGCTATTTTTTCTTCAGTAATGGAATAAAATAGTTTTCTTTTGTGCTTGGAAATAACTATCATTTTTTTAAAAAAAGTGGTATACATCTTATTACAGCAGAAATTTAGGGTATTTTTAATGTGTTATTGGGGAGTTTAGTGGTATACAGTTTACAGAAAATCACTGTATAGCTAGTCAACATCAAACATGTTGGATGTACAGAAGGTATAAATCTTTGTTTTTTAACAAAAATGAAATTTTCTGTGTAAAAGTACGATTATGCATTTCTAGTTCTAATGAAGACCATGGTGATACAATCCAACACAGTGTCTTATCTTATCCACACTAAATATAAAATATTTTAAACTACTTTTAAAGAAAAAAAAAAAATTATTTTCTTCTATATAAATGCCTCTTTTCCCATTTTGGATATTTGAAAAAAGTATTAATTATTCTTTCAGATTTGTCAGCATACTTTTTTTTTTTTTTCCATGAGCACTGTAGTCTTGAACTTCTTTGATATTTCTGTGTATACTGAAGAGTAAGTAAACAAACTAAAAATACATTTTATTTTCCCTGAGATAAAGGAGAGGTTTTTCTTCAATAGCTTTTATATTCTATATCTATCTCTAACTGCACACATTTATGAAAATACTGTTGGGATAAACTAGTGCACATGTATAGATATTGAGAAGAAATTATCTGAAGAACATCCTTTAAGATCTGGGCCAGACAAAAACCAGGGAAGATGGGTTAATGTAGGTTCTTCTCATCTGATTGAAAGCGTTTCAACTCATGCAAAATTATTTTTAGATCAACCATAGTATTTTCTTTATCTCTTGAATGGGCAAGATAACTTCCTATCCTCTTCCCTTCTCCCCAGTACAAGTCGAAACCGAGTCTTTTTTCTTTACAATAGGTATTAGACATTTATCATGTTTTTCACAGTCTCTAATTTTCATACTTTACTGTCCTTCTCTAGACTCTTCATTGACATTTTTCTGGAAGCATGATATTTGAAATGAGAATCCATATTTTTATTGAGGCTTTAACTTTTATTAAGATATACTTTTGGGTTTTTGTTGTTGTTTTTTTTGTTTGTTTGGTTGGTTTTTTTTAATTTACTATATTTATTAAATACTTACCAAGTCATGATTCTACCTCCTATGACCCCAAGGGAGTGATCAGACTAGTGGCAGACTACTGGACACTAATCACCCTCTTTTTTAAATTGTTTCTTGTAAACAATTTTATTATTGCTGGTTTCTGTGAAAAAGGGCTAGCATGGAAATACTGGGCTTGTCCCATCTGTCTTAGAATCAATGCTTCCTTAATAAATCTTAAAACTATTTTTTTCACAATATTGTGATATTGGTTTATGTTTGTGACTCAATAACCTCAGATGTTCTTGCAAAATTTCTTAGCCAGTTGTTCCCTAACCTGTATTTGTGGAGCTGATGAATTCTATTTGAAAAACATTGAACATTGTATTTATCCCTACTGAAATTCATTCTAGTTTTACACTATTTCTCTAAACTGTGTGGTTACTTTGCCAGTCTGCTTACTTCTAGAAAAAGTTGAAAATAATTTGAGCATGGTTTACTTGAAAATTTGTTTAAATATATGCCCTCCTTGATCCATTAAAAGGTTAATGAAAATCCTCCATTGTACTATATACAAGTCAAATTGCTTTGTAATCTTATTAAATCTATCTCTCCAAAAGGCCATTGATAAATGCATAGTATGTATAGTCTTTCCATCAGTTTCCATGCATTACCTTTTTAGAAGTTATCTCATGACTCTTAGTGTTGTATAAGAGAAGATGAGCCACCACATGGCAATTGTACTATGTAGAACTGGTCTACTGTGTGTAGCAGAATTTGTTTCGCCTCCAGAATAAAATTAAATAATTTTAGCAGTGAGAAAGTCATGGAATCATAGAATGGTTTGGGTTGGAAGGGACCTCAAAGATCATCCAGTTCCAACACCCCTGCCATCAACAGGACACCTTCCACTAGATCAGGTTGCTCAAAGTCTCATCCAACCTGTCCTTAAACACTTCCAGGGAGGGACCATCCACAACTTCCTTGGGTAACCTGTTCCAGTGTCTGACCATCCTCACAGTGAAGAACTTCTTCCGAAGAAGTTCTTCACTGTGAGGATGAAGTGAGTGAGGATGAGTTCTTCTTCCTATCTAACCTAAACCTACCCTCCTTCAGCTTAAACCCATTTCCCCTTTTTTTGTCATTAACTGCCCTTATGAAAAGTCCCTCCCCAGCTTTCTTATAGGCCCCCTTCAGGTACTGGAAGGCCGCTATAAGATCTCCCAAGAGCCTTCTCTTTTCCATGCTGAACAGCCCCAACTCTTTCAGCATGTCCTTATAGGAGAGGTTCTCCAGCCCTCGGATCTTCCTCGTGGCCCTCTTCTGGACTCATTCTAACAGGTCCACGTGTTTCTTGTGATGGGGGCTCCAGAACAGGACACAGTACTCCAGGTGGGGCCTTACGAGAGTGGAGTAGAGGGGGAGAATCACCTCCCTTGACCTGCTGGCCATGCTTCTCTTGATGCAGCCCAGGACACGGCTATTTGCCTTCTGGGCTGCAAGTGTACGTTGCCTGCTCATGTTGAGCTTCTGTTCTACCATCATTTCCAAGTCCTTCTCTTCAGAGCTGGCCTTAGGGAAATCTCAAACAATCTGACATTATGGAAAGAAAAAAGGGTCAAAGTATACATATCAATCTTCAAGTATATTCAGGGCTGCTATCATGAGGAAGGCACTAATCTCCTAGGGTACTGGGTCTTAAAGGAGAATGGACTAACCTTTTTTATAATATGAATAAACCCTGCAATAATGGAAGCCTTTTTCTGATGTATATACAGTTTACTATAGATGGATATAAACCTAGCTTTTTTGTCAGCCTTATGTCAAGTTATTTGATGTTATGGGACAATTGAGGGTGTCCCTTTAAACAGAAGGATCCATTTCATTTTTCCTTGGAAAAAGGATATCAACGTTATAAGAACTGTAATAGAACACAGTATCCAGCATAGAAGAACTGATAATTGACTTATTTTTTTTATTTAAATGAAAGTCTTCAGTGTTCCATTTTAAATAAAGTGTAAACTAGCAAAATGAATAAGCAATATGAAATATCAATTTACATAACTAATAGACACTCATATATATATACAGTAGTATGCTGATTCTGTACCTCAAGGGTATGAGAACAAATTGTTTCATTAAGTTAATGCTTTCATCTTGTGTTCTTAAAGACCCTGATGTCAGGACTAGGTTTTGCAGACTTAGAAAAACATTAGAATAGATCAATACTGTAGGAGCATGGGAAAGATTTGTTCAGTGATTAATTTTATGGGAGACATATGGGAACAAAACAGCTGGCTATATTTGTCTCCGTAATCCCTTTTCCCAAATGTAATTATAAATGGAATTGATCATCTCATGTGTTTCTTCTGAGCCACTAGCAGATACGTTAGAATTACTAGGCTGTACAATAACTTAGTCCTCAATGCTAGGGAGAATTAGTTATTAGAATTGTATTTTTAAATAAATTTTAAAATTTAGAAATTTTTCATTCACTGTTTTCCAAAGAAAATGTCACTTCCATTAGAACAATGACTTTTATAATTTCTGGTATATCCTATCTACACTGAGTATCTCCAGTCACTTTTAGGGGGATGATTTTTATTTTCATTATTTCAGTAACAAAATAGTTACTGAGTCAGAATTTTGTCTTCCATGACCTCAAGGGAGTGATGAGACTAGTAGAGCATCACTCTCTTGTAGTTAACTGTTTACAAAGTGAGCTTCTACTATTGCTTTTGTTACTGCTGGTTTCTGTCAAAAAGCTATAGAGTAGATATGGAGAACCGTAGGTATTAATATGATATGAAGGGAAATTTCATTCTGAATCTTATAGTTGGTTGCCTAAGTTTTTGAGAGGAACAGAGTTAAGCATATTTCTGGGTTTGATGGGGGTTTTTTTCAGTGCTTCCCATTGGCTATGATCTGATCAGTGATCGGTTTGCTTTTACAAAATCTGTTCTATGACCCTGGGACCCTCGTCAACTTTATGGGCAGAATCAGTTGTTCACCCCTAGACTTTTTCACACAGCAAAAAGTAATACAGTGCAACACTGTGCTCTGCAAATGTTGAAGGTTTTTTGTTGACTGAGCTCCTACCTATTTCAGATACTGTGTTTCCTCCTACAACTCTGTAAATAAGCAGTACTTCACTGGAAGTCTGGAGCTGTAAAGAGCTTGAATGACTTTGCAAAAAAGATGAGAGTATGTCTAAGACTAAATGGCTTTTAGATCTAAATCCAGAACATACTTTTTCAAAATATAATTATCTATGGAAGAGAAGGCTTGGATAACAATAAAGTGATCCATAACTTCAGAATGGAGAGAATTAAAACAGTTTTCTTCACAGTCTCCTGTATTATTTTTTCCTGTGAGTTGATTGTGTGACAACATGCACCATAAAAGTACCCAGTATAGACAAATTAGGATCAAGAGAAACCCAGAAAAGTAAAGCCTCTGTTAATCAAATTTCCTAGAAAGGACCTTACTTTAATGATTGATTCATAGTTATTATAGGAATACAAAAATAACAAAAATTTATTTGAAGCACTAGGTACTTTTTAAAAACTATAGCAGGATACCTGAAATCAATAACCTCCTAACCCTTTCAAAAATATGATAATAATTAAAACAAATTTCAATATAAAAATGTTGTCTTAAAGATATACCAGTTTACGTGGCATTCCATATATAGATAAACCTGGGAAAAGGAAGATTTCATGATACAGATCAGTTTCATTGAAAGCCAGCTCAGAGGGTGTGCAGGTAAATGTTGTTCTCTGGGCAAACAGACTCATGTTCTGCATTAAACTCACCTACTAAATGCACTTAACAGTGTGGTCTAACTGCTGTCAGTTTATTTTTAAAGACAGCTACAAGATGAAATAGAATTTAGAGTGTTTAGATTTAGGTTAATCATAAAGGTTTCTGTATTCATTTGACACAGTAATGACTCTACCAATTCCCTCTATGGTCACCATTTACATCTGGTAGAGCTTTAAGACATGTTTCTATAGAAATGCAACTCATACAGTTACAATTGCCAGATGATTAAATGGTTCACAACAAAAAAATAAATCTTAAGAAAACTTTAATATTAAATCTAATTACCTGATGTTAACCACAATTTTCCACATTTTAGTAAATATGCCTCTGATCAAGCTGATATTTATCCTTAAAAAAAGAAAAAGCATTTAAAAAACCCAAGAAAATTAACTCCAGTTACAGAGATGCATTTGTTCTCTGTACTTCTTTTTTCTTTTTAATAACCATGGTATATCTCTCATGATTATTCTAGGGTCTAAACTATAGGAAAAGAACAAGAATATTTTTGTTCTTAAATATATTTGCTACTCTGAAAAATCCAGTTTGTCTGCTAAGATTAATCGCTTACCATATATATATAAAAATTACGCTTTCACTGGTACTTAAAGGAGAAAGAAATATTTTCAGTATCTGTAGAAAATGCACTCTTTGATGTACTTTGGATGAAGGGCAAATTGTCTGAGTCCGGTTTTCTGTTGCATCAGCATAGCAGGATTATATTAAGAGCAAATCTGTCTGTGTTATTGTTATTAGTATCAGGAAGAGCTCAAAAGATCTGAAGCTTAGACTGAATTCATACAAGCTATTCATGCTTCCCATGGACATCCAAATGATTTGACTCTGAGGTTTTCTCATCAGAGCAGTTTCATCGCTTAGGAAAAATTATTCTTAAACTACATATCTAGACCTACTCAAGGGCCATATGAACTTACACCTGTTGTGGTTCCTTTGGAGAGAAGGGTAGAGACATATCACCCTCATTGCTCTTTGGAGACAACATTAGATTCTATACATCTGTTAAAATAGGAAAAAGATACTTGTCCCTTCAGGGAATAATTCCATGCCAGATGAAAGACAGCCCCTACAGAAGTAGAATAAGATCATGTAAAAATTAGATTGAATACACATCAGGAGCACTAAATATTCCTGGAAAATGTGATTTTGGAAATTCTGAACTTCTGAATGCTTTACTGCAACATTAAAACTCTGTCAACATAGTTTTCATGTTGCTATGGACAAAATGGGGGACAAGGTGGAAAAGCGAAATGAAGAAATAGTATGCAATGTGTCTTTACTGTAACACCAAATAGCATGATAAAGCCCTTAGCAAGTTTGTACATTACAGGTTTGGTTTTGGTTTTGGTTTTGGGTTTTTTTTTTCCTTCCTGTTTTGAAGAATCCTCAGTTTGTAAGAAAGCTGATGTGCTTATTTTTGCCTTACCTATGATGGGACAGTAATGACATTTGAAATAACTCCTGTTCTAATTCACTGCCCCCCTCTTTCTTGTGCTTTCAGTGTGTCTTTTTATGTGGAAAGATAACTTTAATGGATGCCTTTTGTATTTCTACTCACTCAGCCTTAAAGAAAACTGTATCAATTTTTAATGTAAAATCAAGAAATTATCAACATTTCAATTCTGAGTCCTTGGTAACTTTGCCAACAAGATTTGAAACACATCAGAGTGCAAATATGCAGATGAAAGCACTTTTCAGCAGCTAAAACAAACTGATTCATATATTTGTTAAGTTTTTGTCATCTTTAATTATCATGGTCAGATGTTTTTCTGCAGCTCACAGTCCCTCTCTCTTTTGACAAGCTGCCTAGCAGGTTTTGAGGTTCAGGGACAATTATTTCAGCTAGGAATTCATTGTAGCCAAAGTAGGACAGAATTTCTCCTTCTAGTTCTTTTGCCTGAGTGTGGGCATGCTCTCTTGTACATGTGTGCATTCTACAGCGCAAAGGTACACTACTCTGGAGAAGTTTCTTTTCATTAGCAAAATGTGACCTTAGAGTAGATGAAACAAACAGAAAGCAGAGGCAAAACGGGGAAAAACTACCAAACATGTTCAAACTGGAATACAGGTACAGTCATCTGATGTCTTTATTAAGCTGTCCTGATTAAGCTGTTTACCATGGGACACTTCTGGCTGCATTTTTTGCAAAGATAATGAGTAGAACTTAAAGTATGCTTTTAAGTTCACTTACTAAAGGATGGAACCAGCAGACTTGTTTCAACCCATGCAAAAAACAAAAAGCCAAACAAACAAACAAAAAAAAAAAACCCACCACGAGAATGGAAAACTGACAAAAATGCTTGTCACAAAGGTCAACATAGCAGTCCAAAACCGATGCAAATTATTTGAGGCTGGAACAAACTTCTGTTTGTATGAGAACATTAAATTCCTATGAAGTGGGATAGAAAGTCTGATGCTGTAGGGTTTGCTAAACACTTTTTTTAAACTTAGATTAAGTTTATTTTGTCATCAGAGATCTTTCTACTTATTTTTAGATAACACGCTCTGTAACAACACTTAGTTCAAAATAATTGCCAAATATTTGCGTCAAATGGAGGCATATATTTTTCACTCTGAAAAGTGCAAGATATTATCACTACACTAGAGATCTATGAAGCAGTAACCATCATAACAGTTTCCTGAAAGTCTTTTTAACCCCACATATATCTCTTACTCACCACTGTGTGCAGTTGAGTGTGTACCATCTGGACTACCCACAATGAATGTTGAATTAATGAACTTTTATTCAGCATGACAGATCAAATTATGCATTTGCACAGGACTGGAGGATCTGACACACTAGTCTTTCCAAATACTAACGTGCAGAAAAATCTCTTGCAGGAAAGACTTAAGAGTAAAATGGCATAAATCAATATTTCAGATACGGGGAAATATTTTGACCTTCCAGTCAATCTTAGCCTATAAAGGAGAAAGCTTGGTAAAGATGCTGCTGCAATGACGTCCCTTGACCAGAATGTCTTCTGCCGTAAAGGCACAGATGAAATATAATCTCCACATTCACTAATTCCCGTCTTCACCTGAGCAGAAGGATGCAACACTAGAACATGCATAGGTGGGTGCTGAGTGATCACCTGGCATAAAGTCAGTGCTCTAAGCTATGCTGCAGGTAGAGTTTCAAGGCAATTGAGAATGTGAGTTATGGGAGGAGCTGCCTTCCTGAGCCACTGCACTGCCCAGCGTGGGGAGCTGGAAGCTCATGTTGCCCTCTCTTGAAAACACCAGAAGAAGAAAAGCAGTTGAGAGAGCAACCCACCCCCATGCTAGTCTTCTGCAGCTCTGCAGGCAGCTTGTTCGCCATTACAGTGATACAAGTTTTGATGTCTACTCAGTCAATGACAGAGAATGACAGGCTCCCTATTCAGGCCTATCGTAGTGTATATGTTTAACTAGTAAAAAGAACGTTCAATGCACAGAATCTATACAGGAGTTTAACTGGTAGGAGATACATTCAGCATGCTAAATCTTATGAACACAAGAGAAAAATTTCACCTGTATATATACCAACATGTGAGTTCAGTGCAAGAGGCTGAGAATTTTTCAGGTACTCTGCTGAGTTACTGCTCAGGCTGGAAAGAGTTCTGAGCAACTTGATCTAGTTGAAGATACTCCTGTTCATTGCAGGGGGGTTGGATTAGATGACCATTCAGCAAAGAGTTCAAAGCCGGAAATGGTAAATTCTGCAGCTGAGCGCTAGACTGATGTGGACAGGGTGGATCCTGGAGACAGGGAAACCCAAGGAATAGCAGAGAGACCCACCAGGAGCCAGCAGCAATCACACGCGAGGCTGACATGGCTTAAGCATTGCCAGGAGCAAATATGGGAGATTTAAACAGCCCTAGGGAGCACCAGACACCAGGAGCACTGCAACCATGGTGAGCAACCAGGGCATGGCATATTAGAAAGGGTGTGGTGTGGCAGTTTGTGCTGCAGATCATGAAGAAAGACACTCATGAAGGGCGCTGCAACCAGCTTGTAGATCCACAGCCAAGGAAAGTGATCTAGTTCTCTGCCAAAATTGTGGGCACTTGCCTCAGAGCCAAAACCAGAGTTCCTGCAGAGAAAGCCCCTGAGATGTCTGATGCATCCACCCAGATGGAATTGGTAAGGAAGGAGACATCAACACAGGCAGTAGGCTGTTGTGAGGGACCAAATCCTTCTGGTAAAAAGGTAAGTATCTGTGTAAGGTGTGCACAGGTTGATGACCTGTTACATCAGATGGACAAACTGCAGGAAACAGTTGAGCAGTATTAGAGGAGCAGAAACAGAGATAGATAGGTGGCTTCATAAACATGCTGCTGCAGCAAGCACCACTGAGAATGAGGCATCTTGAATCCCGATGACCCAAAAAAGCAGGATTCTGCTCCAGCCTCCAGCATAAGAACTGAAAACAGATAGGAAGTTTTAACAGCTATAGACAAACACGAGGAAGGTCCGCAAAGGGAATCTGTTC
>NW_010329246.1:39969-45337 GCF_000700745.2 Antrostomus carolinensis
CTGACAAGGAGTCACAAGAAGTGTGCTGCCTATTGGGAGCTAAGATCCATGCTATTGTGGAGAAGGTGCAACAGCTTGTAAAGAGCTTGGATTACTATCCGCTGTTACTCTTTTGTGTGTGTGTGAATGACACTGGAAGTCAGAACCTGGGCAATATCAAGGAAGATTATACAGCTCTGGGGGTATAAAAATAGCAAGTGAAAAATGTTGGTGCCCAAGTCACCTTTTCCTCCATTTTACTAGTTGAAGGAAAGGAGGCAGCAAGAAACAGACATATCATGCATATCGACTCCTGATTATGTGGCTGGTGCCATTGCAAGGTTTTTGCTTTTATGACAATAGGACATTCTTTGAGGACTATAATCTGTTACAAAAGGATGGAATTCACCAGTCTAAAAGAGACAAGGGGACCTTTGGCAGCAGGCTGGACAACTTGGTGGGGCAGGCTTTAAACTGAAGGTCTTGGGGGTTGGGGCCCAAAATGGCAATGCTCATGCTATCGTATCCAACTGTGGAATAAGCCAGGCCAACCAGAGCAGTGACAAACGTTCCTTAGCTGCCTCCGATGACAAGAACCAGAAGGCTAACCATCTCAAGGGCACGGGTGGCTATGGTAGATCCTCCTGAACTCTTTCAGGGAGACTTACATGCTCCAATAAACTAAATTTGCCAGGGGAGGATAACTTCAATGCAACCCACTCCTGACTGTTTGGTGCCAGTGCCAGCAACAGATGCCCAGAGCCTGGAGAAGGATCACATGTCAACAGGAGAGGACCAGAGGAGCAGTGCACTCCAGTCAGTAGGCCAGCTTCATCACGGGCCCAACTTAAACACCTGTATACAAACACGCATAGCATGGGGAATAAACAAGAGGTGTTAGAGGCATGCACATGCCTGCAGGGCTATGACCTGATTGCTGTCATGAAGACATGATGGAATGGCTCCTGTGACTGGAGCATTGGAATGGAAGAATACAGGCTCTTTAGGAAGGATAGTCAGGGAAGATGAGGAGGGGCTGTCACCCTCTATGTCAACAACCAGCTGGACCTGGGGATGGATGAGGAGCCAACCAAGAGCTTATGGGAGGGAGGGGATGACAGGGACAGGTGACATTACAGTGGTGGTCTGCTACAGGCTACCTGACCAGGAAGACTGAGTGGATGAGGTCCTTTATAGACAGATGAGGGCAGCCTCACATTCACAAACTCTGGTCCTCATGGGGGACTTCAACCATCCTCATATCTCTTGGAAGGAGAACACAGCAGGGCTTAAGCAATCCAGGAGGTTTCTGGAATGCCTTGATGACAACTTCCTTCTCCAAATGATCAAAGAGCCAATGAGGAGAGGTGCTATGCTGGACCTTGTTCTCACCAACAAGGAAGGGCTGGTGGGGAATCACAGAATTGCAGAATTGTAAGGGTTGGAAGGGACCTCAGGAGATCATCTAGTCCAACCCCTCTGCTAAAGCAGGTTCCCTACAACAAGTTGCACAGGAAAGCGTCTAGGTGGGTTTTGAACATCTCCAGAGATGGAGACTCCGCAACCTCTCTGGGCAGCCTGTTCCAGTGCTCTGTCACCCTCACAGTAAAGAAGTTTTCCTTAAGTTTGTGTGGGACTTCCAATGTATTCCAATTTTTGCCCATTGCCCCTTGTCTTGTACACAGGGTACTACTGAGAAAAGCATGGCCCCATCCATTTGGCCCCCACACTTCAGGTATTTATAGACATTGATAAGATCCCCAATGTGAAGCTCAAGGGCAGTCTTGGATGCAGCGACCATGGAATGATGGAGTTCAAGATCCTTGGGGCAGTGAGGAGGGTGCACAGCAGGCTCACTACTCAGGATTTCAAGAGAGCAGACTTTGACCTCCTCAGGGACCTGCTGGATAAAGTTCCATGGGATAAAGCCCTGAAGGGAAAAGGGGCCCAGGAAAGCTGGTTAATATTCACTTCCTCCAAGCCCAGGAGTGATGCATCCCAACAAAGAGGAAGTCAGGCAAAAACATCAGGAGGCCTGCGTGGATGAGCAAAGAGCTCCTGGACAAACTCAGAGACAAAAAGGAAGCCCGTAGAGGGTGGAAGCAAGGACAAGTAGCCTGGTAGGAAAACAGGGAAATTGTCTGAGTAGCTAGGTATCAGGTTAGAAAAGCTAAAGCCCTGACAGAATTACATCTGCCCAGGGATGTCAAGGCCAACAAGAAAAGCTTTTTTAGGTACCTTGGGGGTAAAAGGAAGACTAGGTAAAGTGTGAACCACCTCTGGAAGGAAGCAGGAGACCTGATTGGTCACCCAGGATGTGGAGAAGGCTGAGGTATTCAACAAACTGGCTCAGTCTTCACCAACAAGCACTCAAACCACACTCCTCAAGTCGCAGAAGGCAGAGTTAGGGACTGGGAGAATGAAGAGTCACTCACTGCAGGAGAAGATCAGGTTTGAGACCATTTGAGGAACCTGAAGCTGCACAAGTCCATGGAACCTGATGAGGTGCATCCGTGGGTCCTGAGCGAACTGGCAGATGAAGTTGCCAAGCCACTATCCATCATATTTGAGAAGTCCTGGCAGTCTGATAAAGTTCCCACAAACTGGAAAAGGGGAAACAAAACCCCTATTTTTAAAAAAGGAAATAAGGAAGATCTGGGGAACTACAGTGACTGGTCTGTAGTCTCATCTCTGTGTCTGGTAAGATCATAGAGCAGATCCTCCTGGAAACTGTGCTAAGCTACATGGGAAATTAGGAGGGGATTGGTGACAGCCAACATAGCTTCACTAAGAGCAAATCATGCCTGACCAATTTTGTGGCCTTCTATGATGGTGTTACAGCATTAGTGGATAAGAGAAGAGCAACTGATGTCATCTACCTGGATTTTTACAAGGTATTTGACACTGTTCCACATGACATCTTTATCTCTAAGTTGCAGAGGAGGGGAATGGGTGGATGTTCCACTCAGTGGATAAGGAATTGGCTGAATGGTTGCATTCAGAGACTTGTGGTCAATGGCTCAATGTCCAAGTGGAGACCAGTGATGAGTGGAGTCCCTCAGGGTTTGGTACTGGGGCCGGTGCTGTTTAACAGCTTTGTTGGTGACACGTACAGTGGGATTGAGTGCACCCTCAGCAAGTTTGCTGATGACACTAAGCCATCAACACACTTAGTTTGGTCAACACACTAGAGGGGAGGGTTGCCATCCAGAGGGATCTTGACAGGCTTGGGAGATGGGCCTGTACAAACATCATGAAATTACAAAGGGACAAGTGAAAGGTCCTGCAACAGGGTTGGGACAGTCCCAAACACAAATACAGGCTGGACAGAGAATGGATTGAGATCACCCCTGAGGATAAGAATATGGGAGTACTGGTGGACAAGAAGATCAACATGAGCATGGGAATGCATGTTGTTGGAAGACCAACCATATCCTGGGTCACATTAAGAGAAATGTGGCCAGTACGTCGAGGGAGGTGGTTCTCTCCCTCTACTCCTTTCTTTTGAGACCCCACCTGGAGTACTGAGTCCAGTTCTGGGGTCCCCAACATAAGAAGGACCTGGATGTACTGGAGCAGAGGAGGGCCACCAGGATGATCAGAGGGCTGGAGCACCTCTCCTGTGAGGACAAGCTGAGAGAGTTGGGGCTGTTCAGCCTGGAAAAGAGAAGGCTCCGGGGAGATCTTATAGCGGCCTTCCAGTACCTGAAGGGGTCTACAGGAAGGCTGAGGAGGGACGTTTTACAAAGGCAGATAATGATAGAACAATGGGTAAAGGCTTTAAGCTGAAGGAGCGTAGGTTTAGATTAGATATTAGGAAGAAGTTTTTCACTGTGAGGGTGGTGAGACACTGGAACAGGTTGCCCAGAGAAGCTGTGGATGCCCTCTCCCTGGAAGTGTTTAAGACCAGGCTGGATGAGGCTTTGAGCAACCTGGTCTAGTGGAAGGTGTCCCTACTGATGGCAGGGGGGGTGGAACTGAATGATCTTTGAGGTCCCTTCCAACCAAAACCATTCTATGATTCTATGATTCTGTCACTGAAGCCTCATTTCAGTGTTAAAAGTCCTTGCTGCCATTTCAATATCTAGTTTCAAATCAGGCGAGGTTATTTATTTTCTGGATTAAGGAAGTATTGAATTAAATCTGCCTTTTGAGCTCTGCTTGGGCTACAGGTCAGCAGCCGAGCCACTGTGTAAATTATTTTTGAATCCATTAATGAAAATAAAAATGTACTAGAGCATATTGTCTCTTTGCTTTCTAGATCTGGTTATAAAATGTCTATTTAGGAACTCCAGTTTTGTAGCTTCAGTTCTTCTGCAATTAAATGAAATAATGAATATGTTATTAAAAAAAAAATTCTTTTGAGGGGATAGTTCTATTTTCTGGAGGATTTTGCTAGTAGCAAAAGAAGTTGGGAATACTACTTTTAAAGTGCCACACATGCATCAAAGATACGTGTTCCTTTTCTGCACACATACTGACAAAAGTTAAGACTTTAGCTTTTCAGCTACAACAAATCAAACATACTGAATTTTGATTACCACCTAATGAAGTAATTATCTTTTTCCATTAAAATAAAGGCAATCTTGACAATAAACTGTTGATTTCATTCTACAAAATAATTTATGTTATTATTTCACATTGCTTACATAATTCAATGTATAAATAGCTAATTTGCATTATAAGGGACTGACTGAAATACTAAGATCTCTAGGAAACAGTACACTGATTGGAGTTGGAGAGTATAAGAAATCAATTTTTGACATATTTTATCAACCCGTATGTATCAGATCACAAGTTTCCCCACATAGAGTGAAAGCATATAGAAAATATATTCATGTAGCACTATATGCACTGTTCAGAAAAATGCTCACTAGCTCTAGAGACTAGCATAATATGCAATTAATATCTGTATAATCATCGTCAATTTCCAGTTTACCAGAGCAAACCAGTACACTGAGGTACATATTATTCCAACTGGTATTCCACTCACAAAAGCCGAATCAATGTACACAGTAAAATAGATCTCCCTCTACACACATACATATGGATATATATATGAATATATCCACAAACAGTAATGTTCTATATTCCACAATGGAAGCTTCAACTAATAGTAATCTAGCCATTATGTTATAATCTGTATCATTTGATAGTTTATGTAATAGTTTCAACAAGAAATGTGTGAGATCTTTTGTTACACAAGTATTCCCAGTGTGCCATGACCTAGTATACTCCTTTAAAGAAAAGTGAAGTGCAAATGTAGTTCAGTAGAAACTGTTGTACTAACACAGTTAGTTTTGCCACTCAACATGTTTACAAAAATTTGAACTGGCTATAAATCAAAACCATAACTCAGACAGCAGAATTTGGTACTTTTAAACTCTTT
>NW_010329246.1:45355-45961 GCF_000700745.2 Antrostomus carolinensis
ATCTTATTTTAGGGTCATTTTTCTGCTGTTAATACGTTCCTCTTTCCGGAAGTGTTAACAGCAACTCATCCAAGATGAATTCTGATAACAAGAGAAAAAGTAAGGTTCAGTGGGTATTCAATGACAATTCAGTCATTGTTGAGATCCTCAGTCTGAGGGCCATAAGAAGACAGAGCTGTTGCTTACAAACCAAGAAAAATTCTCAGTAACCTTCAACTGGAATATAATCCAGAGATTTTTTATTATTATTATTGTTTTTCTGGAGCTATTCAAGACTTATTTTCTACATTAAAAAAAAAATAAGCTTCAGAGAGAGAAGCAATTTTAGGTTCCTTGCTTCCTTTATTATTTTTAATATAACTTCCTTTGACATAAAGCAGAACTATAGTTTACCATGAGCAAAAATGTTTGCAAAAATCCATTGTTTTCCATACAACTAAGCACAAAACATTGAATTATATCTGTAGTTCAAGAATAAAATTTTAGGAGATTGAATATTGATTAAGATGGCAAAAAAATTCTGATTTTTTTTTTTAAGAAGATTTAGGCTCATTTTTAATTTTTATTTTTTTAACTACAGGCTGGGTGATGAGTGGCTTGAGACCA
>NW_010329247.1:0-2230 GCF_000700745.2 Antrostomus carolinensis
ATATTAGCCAGCTATCTTGGGCCCCTTTCCCCTTTTAATAATGGTAGTAAGAAAGCTCTGCCATCAAAAATCACTCAGAAGTTTATTCTAGAAGATGCTATGGCTTCCTGCATAGTAGCAGCAGTATAGGCCACATGTTCCCCATGACGACAGATTTACATAGGCTACCAGACCATTTCCCATTGCAACTGAAGGAATTTGTGAAGATTTTATGCTTTGGACCTGTTTTAGGCTAGCAATCAAGAATATCTTGAAGATAAGTGAGAATCTGCCAATGAAATTTGTACCTCGTGGTGAGGCAGGCATTATTGTCTTGAGTCTTTTTGTACTCAGCTTAGTCCAACAGAGGTCCAGGTTCAGTGGCACTGAGAACACATTACAAAACTTTCCTCTTTACACTTATTTTTCCCTAAACAGTAGGCTCAACAGACCATTCCCTTTACTGTGTGTGTTGGAGAAAAGGCATAAAAGTGATGCATAGAAAAATATTTTAAAATATTCCTCTGATTTGGTTACTTTGAAGGTGTTTCTTAACTGCTTAACTGGTAAATACTCTCAAAAAAAAAAACACGCAAAGTGAAAAGCTAATAGCTGCACAAGTTACTTCTGTAAAGCAGAAGCCTAAAAGTCATGCAGACCCTGACTTTATCCCTGTAAGTGTTTTAGTGAGTCTGATCCTTTGAGCGTTTTGATTTATTTTCTTTTTAAACTGTTGAAATAACTTCTCTACTTGGGGGCTTGGAGCTTAATTAGACAGGTATGATAAAGGGCTTTTCAAAGGTTAATATAACTGCTAAGCTTTATTACCTATCATTTACGCCTCATTACCAGCTCCAGTTTGCTAGGGAGCTTATTGCACAAACCTCACAACATATTGTTGTTAGTGCCACATATCCACTGTTGCCTTAAAAGACCCATTTGTTTATCCAGTATTTTACACTACAAACTATGGCAAGGAGTCGTTATTTCTTGTGTTTGTGTAATGCTGAGCAAAACATCACCCAGTTGGTTTCTCTGTAGAATGCTCTATAAATATTATGCATCAATGTTATCAACATTGTGGTTATTATTATGTTTGTTATTATTATTGCTATGATTATATATTATTATATACTTAACATCTGTAAGCCATTACATATGTCTGGAATTTATGTTACACTGTAGTATACTATCTTGAACCTACATTATAAACATCCTGAGTATTCTACTTGCATTTTGTTTAAAGCTGCTTTAAAAGTGTATTTCCACTATATCAGAACAAATCGGCATGTGTTGACAGAAAAAAGCTCATATACCACATTGATGCATCTGTATGTCTACATTAATTATCTGGCTATTTTTTACTTTCTGGGGACATGTTTGCATTCTTTCATCAAGCTGGTTGATCCCATCATGAAGCAGCAAGAGTGCGCTGCTCTGTTGAGAGAAAGGAGCTGGGAGCTGAAGGTGACACCAGGCTGACAGGGCAGTGCCCTCACTGACATGAGCATGGTCCTGCTGTGCTCAAACCAGGAAAGCAGAGCAGTGCAGTAAGGGTAATCAGAGTCAACTGAGAGCCTTGGCATCCCCACATAAATATGCAGTGCCAGGTACATCTGCGGAGAAGTCAGCAAGAGAAGCCAGTGGGGTCAGGTCGGGGCCAAGAGGGCCAGGACCAGTCAGAGGAGTATCTGCACAGTGGTTCAAGTGAGGACCTGGGGCAGGGGCTGAGCCAGGATGGGCTTTTGAGCCAGAGGGCTGAAGGTGCCTGGGTAAGCCCCAGATGAGTCTCCTCACATCTCTTTGCTGGGCTCTTTGCAGAGCTCTCTGGCCCTTGGCTGCACTGTCCCAGCACTCACCTCCACCAGCCCCAGATGAACTCCCAGGAAGTTGAAGGACAACCTGAAGAGCTTCTTGATGCACTCAGGAACTCAACTTGAGGTCATAATGGAGCACATGAACATAAATGCAAAGCTCATAATAATGTTTTACTTGCTCCTTATACTGTTCCTTAACCTTTAGCAAGAGACTATTCCCAAATGTGTATCCACTGAGTTTTCTGTCTTCTTTTCTCACTTCTTGACTATCCCAGTGTCCATCACTATCCTATCCAGCTTCACAGTTCTGATCCCACAATACTTGGCTTTGTCAGGTACTTTTAACTGTGCTCCTGTCTCCTCTTTAATCATTCTTCAAACCCATAAAAACAATCTAAACCACTCCATATTAAATTGGATTTCTATCCCACTCT
>NW_010329247.1:2256-26895 GCF_000700745.2 Antrostomus carolinensis
GAAGGATGACAGGAGAAACCCTAGCTTTTACAGTGCTTAGCATATCTCTGCATGTATTTGGGAGACTCAATTCTGAGCTAGGTGATGAAGTTCATCTTAATCTAATCTCAGTTATAATATCAGTTGCCTTAGCAAACCTTACTTCACAAGGTAAAGTGTAAAGAAGAAAATGATGCAGAGGAAGGGAACAGCTGGCGCACTCCTACACATGTGCAAGCTCCCAGTTGCACAAACTTTTGGGCTTGTAATTATAGGAACTTGGCAGCTTTAGGTGCTTGTCAGATTTAGTGTGAATGAGAACTGTGTGAACTGCATTGTCCTCAGAAACTTGTGTTCATTGTTCATACCACCTTTATAAATACTAAACGTGGGTGTAAATATTTTTTATTGAAAATAAGAACATGCCTATATTGGTTAGCAAGCAAATGGTGGCTCTGAACTCTTGGGTTTAGTGATAAATTCTCAGTCTGTCTTTTGATTAAAATAAGAAATTATGGGAAGCAAGATGGACCAGGAAATCACAGCTGCTATTTCTGGTGTTACATTTAGTCACCTCTCATAAATATTGTAACATCTTGGAACTGTATATGGTTTATACTGTGGTCTCCTATATATTTTTTAATATCTTGGACCTCCATAACCTGACTTTTTAATGTCATCACTTGAGATGTTGAGAAGAATATATTTATAATGTTTTAGGTGTAAGGCTGAATAGGTATTTGTAGTGTAATATTGTGTCCTGGATCTGTGCTGGTATTTCTTGATTTATCTTATGATAGTTGGAAACAGATTAATGACTAGAGGATGAATGAACAAATTCTGCTTGTTATCCTTCATCTGGACTGAACTCAATGACTTTAGAAATGTGCAGCGAAGTTAAATTACATAGTGCTCTCCATTTAAACTGCTTCTTGCATAGCGTATATGTAAAGGTTAAAAGTTTCTACAAAACACCTTCACGGTATGAACATCTCTCAAAATCCTTTTCCATAGTTCTTTGGTAAATCTTTAATTGAAGGAAGCTGCATGTTTTAGTTCAACTGTTTGTTTGGGGGTTTTCTTAATCTCATATTTCAATTTGGTATTACTTATTTTTTTACTATTTATTGTACAGGAAGTAGCCTTGATGAGAATTCCAGAAACTTCAAGTTCTTAGATTTATTGATTTTCAAGTTTTAACTCTCTAGAAACTGTAGCTTTTTAATAGCATATACAAGATTAATACATTAGATGCCAAAAAGTGTAATTTAAAAGGTAACAATAGAAACAGCTGTAATTTTCCAGATACACTACAAAAATATCAAACAACTTTTGGATACTATACTAGAAGTTTCTTCTACTAATTGAATCTAAATGTACAACCATTCAGGAAATTAAAAAGCCTTCTGTAAAATGAATGTTAGATATTCTTCCAAAGAAACAAAAAATTTCTGTATGATAATGTCATATATATAATCTTTTTGAAAGTAAAAATATCTAAAATTCAGACAATTTACATATATCCAGGATTTACTCCCTGTTTAAGTGCCCTTCTAAAGCTCAATTTAACATGCTAAAGCCCCTTTGATTTCTTGCAGCCTTAGCATTTCTTCTGCATCTGTTGATATCTTCAGCCAGTAACACTTAGAAGGAAACTCCATTTCCAAGTCCAGAGAAGAGTGATTATGAATTCAATATGCCAGTAGAGAAATTCAAACAGAGGTCAAGTATCCCATATCATTAGTGTGTGGGATTGCTATAAGTCATCCAGGGATTTTTTTTAAGTCATCTCAGTTCAAGTTTAGGAGAACTTTTGGACACATCTGTTTTTAGGTTTAAATTTTTAAAAAGACAACTTCCCAAAAATGATGTTTTTAAAAGTCACACATAATAACATCCAGCATTGATGGAAACAAGACTAGCAAAATTTTGTCCATACTGAAATGAGCTGCAAATCTCCAGTTATCTTCAGAGGAGTGAAAGTTTTACCAGACTAATCCAGTATCAAAAGCTGGACAGGAAATGGAGGAAAGAAATTCCAACCTGGCAATCACTGAGAAAGTATTCTTTCAGACCCATTGAAATTGGTGGCAAAATGTATTAATCATAGTGGAACCAAGGGATCATCTTTACTCTCTATAATAGTCTTTGTTTTGAAGAAAGAAGTTATATTGAGATGTGGGAGGAACAGAGAACTGGAAATCATCCATATATTCACCATGCTAAGTTCCCAAGGAATTGAATGCTATCAGCTTCCTTTCTGACATGGGCTAGCCCATTTCTTTGTGTAGCCAGTCTAACATATATGTATAACCAACTAAAGCATTAGCCTTAATGTTTAGATTCAGAATGTAAAATTGTATAAATAATTAGAAATTTAGGCTTATCAATGTACTTTCTTTTTTCTGAATAAGTTGTGTATTTTACAGACTTGTTAAACTGTGGGACCATAATATTTAAAAGTATGTTGTCTGTAGATTTCCTAGGGTAGAACAAAACAAAGTTTTGTTTCTATTTAAAGCAACAATAACATTCCTGGCATAACCTAAAACCATCACATTAGGTACAGGTCTCTCTCAGTGGATCTGTCCTGGTTTTTAGCTGGATCACTACTGAAAAACACATTTTCTAGAGAGATTTTAATGCTGAAGGAGGCAGTTCACAATTTGTTTCAAACACAATATTCCTTTCTCTGGTTTTTAGTTACTCCTGTCATTGGAATTTTGAAGATGAAAATAAAATAAAGTGAAGACTGAGTAAAATTGATTGCAATCGTCTTGTTCCTACTGTATGCTGCATTTTACTTTCCTGCCAATTACATTGAGATACTAATAAACTAATTACCCATTGGGCCCTAAACTTGATCCAATTGAAACAAAAAGAGAGGACAGGAGAAGAACAGGGACAATAAAGACAAGAAACAGATGACATCTCCTGACATGAATATTGATGATTGATCTAATTGTGCTTTGGCAGGTAGATAAAAATGAAAATGTCATTATCCCAGCACACACAAAAAAGAAGAACTTCAGAAACTGAACATGAAAAGGGTAAAGCACTTCAGGAGATCTTCAAAGTCCATTCAAATCAGTGAGAGTGTCCTGACTGAATTTAACAGGGTTTGGTTCAGGTTTTGATTTAAACCCCCACCCCAAAATTAATATTTCATGCTTAGCTTGAAAACTATTATTGATAGGCCTTGTTTAATATCTATGCTCTTATAACCATTCTTCCAGTTTTTGATAAATAATACAGAGAATTTTAACCTTGAAAGTGGCCAGGAAAACTTCAGAGAGATAAAGCTCCATCAGTGAACAGTGTCCATTAAGTAATCTATACAATGGCAATGACTGTTTCCCAGGTGAATCACCTTGAAATGTACCTATCAAATCTATTTGCCTGATAGAAATCTTGGTGACCTCAGAAAGGCAATGTTTTTGCTTGTATATATTTGCATATTATCATCTACATCCTCTTTACTTACAGCTCAACCTACAACTTCTCTTGGAGCATTATTTTAACATTTTACCTGTAACTGTATGTAGGGCTTATGAAATATTAATAGTATAAGCCAACATTTATATTAAAGAAAATTTTGTGTGTATGGTTATAGACATGATTTGAAAATATAGCCCTAGGAAAAAAAATAAGTTTTTGTAACTTTCATAAGGACTTCAGGTTATAATACTACTCCCAACTTAGCCTCATGTAGACCAAGATGCAGAAGTCTTATTTCAGCAAATGCTGAAATAGTCAAAATAATGTTCTTTATTTAAAATTCTGCTCAAATCCTCCCTTTACACACTGATATTTTACAATAGAGCTGTTTTATCTATGAAGTAAAATAGGACTGTTGTAAAATATGTCATGCCATCAAAGCAAGTTATCGGTAATAATTCCCATGCTAATTAAATGTTTTCTGTTTTGCCATCAACATGGACAATAAACCACAAGAAGAGCTACACAAGCAACCCAACAAGAATATAATAAACTCACTCTTTAACAATGGCAACTTGAATGGATAATCAGGACTTTCCAGTTAATTCATATTTAATGTGAAACCAGTGAATTTGATGTATTTGTCATGTATAAAAGATGCATTTAAATCAACTTCTGTTCAACTGCTTTAGATTGCTTTTCATATAGAGAGAATGAGATTTGAGAATCACAGCCAAATTGTCCAATAGGCAAGTCATAGTCCATTTGAATATATTATTCCTAAGCAAAGTTTTCTATTTAAGTTTGTTTTTCTGTAAGAAATGAATTGCTAGTATGTAATAACAAGCACCACCTCAAATGTACGCAAGTAGGATTTAATCACCTAACTGCCACACATCCAAATTTCAGATCCTTAAAAGCCTCTTACAGTTGCATCCAAGCCCTTGAGGAGATACCTATGTTTTTGGCATTACCCTCCTCCAGGAAGCTACATTTCAGCTCCAGGCCTCTCAAGAAAGACAATCTTTGCTGCCTTTACTGCACTGAGCAGGCCAGCATTTCTTTGTGATTCAGTGTCTGTGCTCCACACACTTTGCCTGCAAGTTAGATTTGCTAAACCATTATCTATTAACTTGTGGAGTCTGCAGACCACTCGGTCATGACATGCAGGAGGGTTCTCTGGTGAATACCTATCATGTCTTCACAGAATCATTCTGATTGGAAAAGACTTTTAAGATCATTGAGTCCAATCGAAAACCCACAAAATGAACACTTAGGCATAGTTCTCCCTGTGTAAACAAAACAAATAAATGTGTCTGAGTGTGAAAACAAAGATAATGTGACCCTCTGGAGTTTAGCTCTTTTTTTTTTTTTTTAATTCTTCTTGACCCCTTGGATCAGAAAGAGGGGAACTGTAGCTCCTTTCATTTGCTCATAAGGTGAGTTGGTAATCCTTCCTTCCAGGGCTGGATCTCTGCTAAAGACCCTTTATGTAACAGGACAACCTTATTCACTTTTGGGAGAGCTGTGCTATCACAAGTGTAAATAAAAAATAAATAGCAAACATTCATTAAGTCAATGATAACGGGAGATGTCCACAGCCTGGAAATTACTGGTAATGATGCTCATCCTTGGTGGCAGACTCAGCAGAAAGCAAATCCAAGTGTGCTAATGAACTACATCTGTGGGAGAAGGGTTTACCTTTCCATAATGGGATGAAGAAAAATAGAAAGATTAAAAAAATTTGTTTTTAGAAAAGTGCCTTAATTACCCCAATGTTAATTAGCCTTTCATTTAATGTAAACATAGACCATAATTTTTAAAGAAAAGCCATAGTCTTTCCTCTAAACTCAACTAACAACTCTACTGGAGTCAATGGCATTGGTGTTTTCATTTCACTGAGGCCACAAGTTCAACCCTGCATCACCAAAAATTCCAATTGCATGGAGAAATATTTTATGACTCCAAAAGCAACTTTACTATTAATATTGCCATCCAGTGCAGTCCAGTTGAATTGTTTCAGCCTTTGTGCTGTTTTACCTTAAGTCACAGCTTTTTCTGTTAGTAAATTATAGTGAATTTTAGAGATTGGCTCAGGTCTGATTTTTATGTGAGCATAGAATTAAAATTTTCAATTTTTCAGTAGTCAGAGCATTACAGCATTTAAAAATTAATATTTAGTAATAAATGCCTATTTTTGACATCCAGTAAAAATTTGTATTTGTGGGATGAAGTTTTCATCATACTCAGAAAAATTATGCACTTTTATGAAATGTTAAACAAAAAGCATGTCAGATCTGTCTAGAAGGCAATCAGTGGATCAAAGGACTAAGAAAAAAACTAGTTTTATTTTTTTTTGATCCACTATACTTCCCTCTTGTTCTTACTATAAATATCTTTGCTCCCATTTTATATTTAAAACAAACTTTCACTGTTTTAACTTATCAGTTTATTTCAATATATAAAAACACACACTTATTTAATAAGATAGGGATCAGTCACAGAATATTTGATTCTCCATTAGCTTTCACTGGATGTAGTTTGAACATATAACTCTGTCCTAAACCATTTTTAAGTCTGGCTTTCTGCTCCAAGACACTAGGGAGAAAAATCCTACACCAACCCCATTTCAAATTATTTGACGAATACATATCAAGATGAAACCTGTCACAATTAGGGATGTACAGGTTGTAAAGTGAGTTGCACTGAACCATCTGAAGTTAATAAAATCACTTATTCTCAATCCTTCAATTACCCACCAAAACCTGGGCTTGAATGTCAGCTATCCAATAATGTATCTGTTATTTGTCAGGAAACCCTGCCAGAAGCATTTCTTTTTCTTTGCAGATATAAATATGAAACACAGACATGAGACATAGAGGTGTCATTTCTTTTCAGGTCAGTAAAACAAATTTCTGTGTCTGGAAGATCTTTTCTGCAAATGGTTTGTTCTCTGGGAAGGGGATTTCAAAATGTTTTTAAGAACACTGAAGTTGGATAATAAGGAGACACTCCTTCTCCAGAGTTATGTTATATTTTCATGGATTGTGGCCACATGCCAGAAGGCTTGGTAATCATTATTCTGAGACCCCAATTGATTTCTAAGGATTAAGTGTGAAATAATTGCTTTAAACAGAAAATTTCACCCAGCAGTTAATCTTACTGTGAGGTTTTTGAAATGGGACACTTGACAATCTTGCCTCTTGATTCTGGAGAAATGTGATTGGAATAGCTCAATATATTGTTTGAAACAATTTTCTGAAACTACAGTGATTTCCTGAAATCCTTGTGATATTTCTTACATTTTATATTTTTATTATTGTTTAGAACCAAACTAATCCTTTCCTCTGTTTCATGGTTTTGCTGCACAAAGAGGTTGTTGAAACTCTCAGTTTGGGGTCAGGGTTTTGGGTAAACTGGACACAGTCCAGTACCTATTTTGAGGATGAACTCGTCGGTCTGTATATCATCACCAGTGGAACTGAACCTCGCTGGCAATAGAACAATGCGATAGATGTGGACATGAGAGTAACCACTACCTGCTTATAGGTAAATGTGGGTGTAGAGACCTTAGGAAACCTTCTTCATTCCCAAGGTTTGTCACAGATTTTGTGGTTATGTCCATCCTCGCAAATTATATGGGACGAGGGCATGGGCATGGGCATGAGTATTACCTTTACTATTCAACTCCTGGCATACACCTTGCTAGTGTTTTGGCTCAATCCAGCTAGTAGTGTCCCACACAATGAGGGATCAAGATCTGGAAGACAGGATGACCTCCAGGTAGGTGTGAGTACACCATCATCTTTTGGGAGGAAGTGTTTAGGTGTATGAGATGTGTCAGGTGTCCCAGAGAATGGGTTTGTCACCTAGCATAGGGGCTTTTGTCACCTGCAAACAGCATCCTTTGCCTTATCTGGAACACTGCCCCAGTCATGGGACATATGCTCTTCCCCTCCCTTCAAAAACTGACTTTATGAATCTGTCAAAAAGTTAGGAAAACTCCTTAATTCTTGTGCAAAATCATGGTAACAACACCCTTCTTCTGGCAAAATATTTTTCTGTTGTATCTGTTTAGAGCAGCGTTTCCAGGAATTTTGCTCAATGGGGCCTTAATCTTGCTTGTGTCTGTATGTGACATAATGGATATTAGTAACACACTGGTGTTTACACAGATGCTATTTGCATGTGTAGCTCTCTCTCTTACCAAGTTATTGGCAGTTTTATGGGGTATAGATATATTTTCCCTTCTAACTTTGAAGCTTGTGTTTCCATGTCTTTGTTTGAAAAGATCTGACAAGAGCTGTATTGGGTTTATGTGGAAACGTTTTGGCAGCCAGGGGGAAAGGAAGGGCTTCAGGGGTAACTTTTGTGAGAAGACTCCAGAAGCTACCCTTGTGTCTGAGAGATTTAGTGCCAGGCAGCTCCAAGACAGCTGCTGACCAAGGCTGAGCCCATCAGCAATGGTGGTAGCAGGTCTGTGGTAACATATCAAGGTCAAGGCTTGGATAGATATACTCTTTACTGGGTGGAAAATTGGCTGGGAGACCAGATCCAAAGAGTTGTGGTGAATGGAGTTAAATCTAGTTGGTGACCGGACACAAGTGGTGTTCCCCAGGGCTCAGTTTTGGGGCCAGCTCTGTTTAATATCTTTATCAATTATCTGGATGAGGGGATCAAGTGCATCCTCAGTTTGCAGGTAACACCAAGTTGGGCAGAAGTGTTGATCTGCTTGACAGCAGGAAGGACTCACATTGCAGACTATCATGAAGAACTGTATCCTATGGGAAGGACCAGATGCTGGAGCAGGGGAAGAGTGTGAGGAGGAAGGACTAGCAGAGAGGAAGAGTTACAAACTGATCATAACCCCCATATCCCATTCCCTGACACTGATCACGGGGAGGAGATAGAAGAGTTAGGAGTAAAGCTTAGCCTGGTAAGAAAAAAGAGGTGGACCTAAGGTGGTTTTAGACTTAGCATTATCCTACTCTCTTATTAATTGGTAATAAATTAAATTAATTTCCCCAAGTCAAGTGTGTTTTGCTCATGATGGTAATTGCTGAGTGATCTCCCTGTCCTTATTTTGACACATGAATTTTTTGTCACGTTTTCTCGCCCTCCCCTCTTCAGAAGGGGGAGCAATAGAGTGGCTTGGAGGGCACCTGGTGGTCAGCCAAGGTCAACCCACCACAAGAGTCTAGAGTAAGATATATGAAACATTGCTAGAAGACAATAATTATTAAAAGGTATATAGAAAGTAATTATAGAAAGATAGTGATCACAACTTTTGTCAATAGTCATCAGTCTCCTTTTGAAGTATTACTCAAGAGAGAAGGCTTAGGGGAGATCTTATAGTGGCCTTCCAATACCTGAAGTGGGCCTACGCGAAAGCTGGGGAGGGACTTTTTACAAAGGCATGTAGTGATAGAACAAGGGGTGATGGTTTTAAACCGGAAGAGGGTAGGTTTAGATTAGGTATTAGGAAGAAATTCTTTATTGTGAGGGTAGTGAGGACTGGAACGGGTTTCCCAGGGAAGTTGTGGATACCCCTCTGTGGAAGTGTTCAAGGCCAGGTTGGATGAGGCGGCGTTTAGCAACCCGGTCTAGTGGAAGGTGCCCCTGCTCCTGGCAGGGGGGTTGGAACTATATTATGTTTAAGGTATCTTCCAACCCAAAACATTCTATGAGTCTACTCTTGAACAGTGCCATGGATTGCCATTTCCCTTTCACAATTTTCCTAGCCTTTTGGCTTCTTGTCTTTTGACAGTTTGGTGGTACCAGTATATGACTGAACACCTCCCCATGCATATGGAAGGTGCCCCTGCTCCTGGCAGGGGGGTTGGAACTATATTATGTTTAAGGTATCTTCCAACCCAAACCATTGTATGAGTCTACTCTTGAACAGTGCCATGGATTGCCATTTCCCTTTCACAATTTTCCTAGCCTTTTGGCTTCTTGTCTTTTGACAGTTTGGTGGTACCAGTATATGACTGAACACCTCCCCATGCATAGTTGGACAACAAGATATAGTGTTGTATACAGATAATAGAGTTGATTTACACAAGCAATTTTTAATACCAGAAGCGATCTGGAACTCCAGTTTGGCTAACTTGTCTGCTCAGAAATTAAATTTTATGAAATCATCTATGGACAATCTGTAGTAACAACAACAATAAAAACTACAACAAAAAATTATGTTATTTTTTTTTCTTTCTCTACTGTGGAACTTGTAAAATGTACTTATTTTTTATCCTTTTGAAAAACCAACAAAAAAAGTTTTTCTATAGAAAATGTTGATATTTTTTCTGCAAAATATTTTAATTTGTTGCCTGAAATTAAAAAACAGACTTAAACAAAATTAATTCTGTTCTTAATTGAGAATTGGCCATATTCTCTAGATCCTTTGGTGATCTCTATGTTAGTAAAAGGTGACATACAAAACAGTTGCAAAAGATTAAAAAAGAATTACAGACAAACCATAAACTAACAATCCAAACAGGCTAGCAAACAGGGAAGGCAAATAATAAAAATTAAAATAATAAATGAACACGGTTTAACTTGTTGTAAATTAATGAATAGGACTGTGGCAACCCTGTAAAAAGCAATGCTCAGATTTTTTGCAGAAAGGTTAAGTGGCCCTTAAATTTAAAAATGTTGAGAAACACTTCTCTAAGAGATGGACTACTGAGATTACAAAGACCCTTTAGCAGTGATTAATGGCTGTCTTTCAAACTGTAACTAGCTGATTCAGAAACTGCATTTCACAGAGATCTCAAGTCCTGTTTCATTTCAGCCTTATTTTGATTCCTTTCCAGTAATTTTTACTTTTTCCTACAGTCATTAGCTAATGACAAGTCTCTACATCCTCTGTCATTCAGATGCACAGGGAAGTGTGAAAAGACAAAGGTTATCTGAAGAAAACAATTATATGGAATAAGTTTTCTGAAAGACTGACTTGAGTATCTATTTCTAGACCTTGGTCAGAGCTGATAGAAGTTAGTTTTTTGAGCTTGGGGAGCACAGTGGTGATGCAGGTTAAAAGAAACAGGCTTTGGCAGCTTGTAGTGAATAACTCCTAAGTGTAGCTCAAGGCCAAATTCAGTCAGGTGCAGAGATTCAGTAGGGAGCTTTCAGAAAGGATCACCTCCAAAGGGCCACGTTTAACAGTTTATTTGGCTTTACATCATGAGCTGGAAAAGATTTAACATATTCATTTTGCTAACCACAATTTCTTATATGGTTTAAATTGTTGATTCTAATAGCTATTCATATATTTAGGAAGAAGGGAGGATTATAGTGATTGCTATCAAAAAGTCAGTCAAAAAACATTGGAAACATTTACTAAATTGTGATATTTGGGATACTGTAACATTTCTCAGCCCTTAGAAGAAGAAATAACTGTGGTATCACAGGTACTGTGGTAAAGTAATTGTTGGTAAATGATGATTTTCATTTTTTTTAATAGCAACCACAATGGCCACTGATTACAGACAGTGCAATAATGGAGTTGTCACTGAGTATTTTATTTGCTTCAGGATAAAACTGTCAATTATATACTGTCATTTACTATGTATGGAGATAAATTAACTACCTTGCAGTCAACAACTGAGTAGTTTCAAGAGTGAGCTGTATTATCATTTTCTTCTGAAAAACTGAAATCATATATAGTATTTAACAATTTTGTCTCTTGATGTGGTGAACTTAAAAAAATTTTCTGTTTTAATTATTCATTTCCTGAGACACCTCCTGTAGCACTTGCAATGTGTGCGAGGGTAGGACCTTCTCATCCCTGCAACTTGCAGTGGGATCTGCCTTTAAAAGTGTCTTCCTTGGCTCCTCATTGATTTTTGTGCATCAGGATGAACCTGAATAACCATTTTAATGATAAATGTCTGACCCTGGACACTTCTGAAACTTTGGCAGCACCTTATCAGGGCTAAAGCAGTGCAACGTCTGCCATTAGTTTTACTAATGTTTTAGTAAAGCCTTTCGGTTAAAATCAGTGCTCTCCAGACATCTTGCTTGTCCTTCAATTAAGTTATTCGGACATGAAATTGCAGTAAATGAAAGATAAAGGCCTATGGTATTTGGTATTGGATTATGATGTAACTATACTACTATTTCTTTATTATCTGTAATCCCAATGACTCAAAATAACATTTGTTTCAAATCTGTATTTATCATGAAAGAAGGTGCTAAGGGGACAGTGTTACCCATTTTAGGGGTAACACTAAACTGTAGTGGTAACTCTTTGACTGCAACTCAATTTAAGGATATTAAAGAAATCCAAAAGAACAATTTATAATTTAATTTGCTTCACTCAAGGCAGCTGACCTGCATTAAACAATAATAATGCCAATATTTTGTACTTTTCAGAAACTAATTTCATGTTATAAAGAAAGAAAATTCCACGATGGACTTTTTGGGTTTTTTGTTGTTTTTTTTGTTTTTTTTTTTTTTCCTGAAAGTTATTTTGTATTATTTCTCTATAATACTAGACCTATTTGGAAGGGGTGCCATGAACAAAATCTGACTGTGGGGAAAATGGAGTAAAGACACAGTGAAAAACAATGTGTCTGAATGATCTTGTTTAAGAACAGCTGTAAGAACAAGATCTGTGCATTGAATAACAGCCTACAGTATGACACCTTTCTTAGTATATATATTTTATAGGTTTGGCTTAAACAAGATAGATTATATTATAATCAGCTGTGCAAACAAGTGGAACATATACTGAACCAATACACCTTGATTTAAACCATTATTGCTTTCATAGTATTGTATTGACATCATATGTTGGACCCTACGGACACAGTGTGGATTTGTGGCCATTTAGTGGAACATTTATAATGCAGCATAGAGTACAAACTCAGATCTTGCTAGACACTAATGGGTTTTGCACATAGCTATCTAGCAGGTGACTTTAAGACACTGTTCCTCTAATGGCCACGAGGTACAGTTTGATAGAAGCAACAAACCAAGTAGCTGTAGCTCCCCATGGTGTTAAAATTTCTTAACCTCACCTGAGAACCAATAGAGACCTGTGTTTTCTGTGTTGTTTTACCCTTCTGCCAGGAAATATTAAAATATATTATTAAAAAAAAATTACCCTAGCTGTTTATTTCCCACAGCAGTGATAATATTTTTTTTCACCTACCTCCTTTTCACGTACCTCATCTTGAATGAATTTCATTCTAACCATCAGGGGATGGATATACAGATGCCTATTCTTGAAGGGTTTTTTTAGTTGGAGTATTTCTGCAAGATTACTTTCTGCCTTTGGCCACTGTCATTGCCCATGTATAGTACATAGCAGGCCAGCTAGCACTCTCTGCCACCCCCAGAAAAAACTTGGGATATTTGTTCTATTTTTTTACTGCATTTGAGAGCTCATTTCTCATAACTGTAGTATAATGAAACCATAAAATCATGCTTAGCAAGGCCTGTCAAATAAGAATGTCAGATATTGAATATATTAAAATATGGTAAAATTACAGAATTATAAAATTGTATGGATTGGAAGGGATCTTAAAAATCATCTAATTCCAACCCCTCTGCCAAGAGCAGGGACACCGTTCACTAGCCCAGGTTGCTCAAAGCCTCATCCAGCCTGGCCTTAAACACTTCCAGGGAGGGGAAATCCACAACTTCTCTGGAAAACCTGTTCCAGTGTCTCACCACCCTCACAATAAAGAATTTCTTCTTAATATCTAATCTAAATCTACCTTCTTCCATTTTACAGCCATTACCCCTTGTCCTATAACTACCTGCCCTTGTAAAAAGTCCCTCCCCAGCCTTCCTGTAGGCCCCTTCAGGTACTGGAAGGCTGCTGTACAGTCTCCCCAAAGCCTTCTCTTCTCCAGGCTGAACAGCTCCAACTCTCTTAGCCTGTCCTCACAGGAGAGGTGCTCCAGCCCTTGGACCATCCTTGTGACCTTTCGCTGGACTTGCTCCAGTAGGTCCATTTCCTTCTTGTGTTTGGGGCTCTAGAACTGGACACAGTTCTGGAGGTGGAGTTGCATGAGACCAGAGTAGAGGGGCAGAATCACCTTCCTTGACCTGCTGCTCACACCTCTCTTGGTGCAACCCAGGATACCATTGGCTTTTGGGGCTGCGACCACATATTGGTGGCTCATGTTGAGCTTCTTGTCCACCAACACCCCCAAGTCCTTCTCCTCAGGGCTGCTCTCAATCCATTCACCACCAGCCTGTATTTGTGCTTGGGATTGCCCAGAGCCAGGTGCAGGACCTTGCATTTGGCCTTGTTGAACTTCATGAGATTTGCATGGGCCCACTTCTCAAGCCTGTCAATGTCCCTCTGAATGACATCCCTTCCATTTTGAGCAAGCATGTTTTGTTTCTGAAACAGAAGAATGACCTAGTAATAATTGCACATAGAATATATTTTTCTGATAGCAAATTATTAATATTAATAACCAAAATTTCAGAAAAAGGTTTTTGTTTTGTTTGTTTGGGTTTTTTCCTCAAGATTTTAACACAATAAAATTTTGCACCAGTTTGAGAGTAACACAGCCAAAATAATATCTTTCTTCAGCTGTCCATTTTTCATGTCATGGTAAGACCAGCATTAATAAAAAATCACTCTCCATTTCAATGTACTTTCTGGCAATTCCCTCCCAACACCACTGCTTCAGAGTGGAGTGGAAAAAATAAGGGGCTCCTTCAATGGCTCTCCAGACAAAAGGAGATTTTCAAAGGGCTCAGCCCTACTGCAGCTCCACATGAAGCACCATCAATTGAGGTTAAAGATCTTCTTGCATGATAACACTTGAGTTTATTTTATGTGGAAGAGAACAGAACCAGGAGGTGCCGTACCCACTAATTTATTCTCCAGTGGTTTTACTCACTGGTATTGACAAGGCACAGAAAGTATAGACCCTAATCCCCAAGTACATCATTCTGCAGTTCAGTCTTAACTTACTGGCAGAAATAGAAGCAACAACTCACTTCCTTGCCTCCTCTGCTCAGTATGATTTCTCTTTTGTTCTGTTCATTTGACTTATTTTTTATTGTGTGTTGCTTCTTTTGTTTAAAGCTCCTGTCCAACACTTCCCCACAGGTTTTACCACATTAGTTATTACATTCTTTATTAAAATATCTTTATTATATCTGCTTACAGCTTCATTAGCTGATTGAGTGATTTTAGGGGAGACTGGAATTATGTTAAATTCAACAAGAAAAGAGAATACCAGGTAGCAAAGTGAGTAGAGCAAGCTGCAATTAAAGGAACAGAAAGCAGATTTCTCTGCAGACTTGCTTAATGTCTGTTGAGGAACAATTTTGAAAATGGACAGTTCTTATTAATTTTTATTTATTTTAACATACAGTTCTTTCAAGTAATTTGGTTGCCATAGATATACTGTTGACCAACTTCATAATCTTACACGAGGTTAAAGTAAGTAAGACGAAAAAAGGTACATTAATATTTTCCAAAGAAAAGACCGTCATTTTCCTTGAAAAACCATATTCTATCTCTTTTAAAAAATATATATTTAAGCAAATCAAATGAGAAAAAATTATTTTTCACACTAAAATAAAAAATCCCAACACAAAACAAAACAAAAAGATTTCTGCTGAAATTTCTTTTTTTAACTGCCTAAAAATTAAAATCCTAAGAAACAATAATAGGCCTCTTGTGACCTGCTGCTGAGATAATAATGGTATTTGAAACATTGTTTTCATGAACTGAGCCTGCCTAGACAATGCGTCATTGGTTCATTGTAATTTCATCATGTGGTAGAAACTAAACTCCTGGGGGAGCCTCAGGCACTGCGTGGTCACATAACACAAATCAACTTTCTATATCCAAATATACTACACAAAGATGGAGAGAGCCACGCATAAACCTGCTTCGCTATTGTTATTGGCTATGGTTATAGTAATTTTATGATACCATCCCAAATTCTTACTCTATGTGCCTGTGCTACAAAATGGCCTTGATGTGTCACTTAATATTGCTGAAAAGACAGCAATAAAAAGCAAAAATATTGGAATAAGCAAAATCTGCTGTAGTTTTTCCCTGTCTCTAGATACCACTGTGACTACTGTAAGATCAGGAATCTGTGTCTGGGAACAATGATTGTGGGAAAGGTGAAAAATTGTGGGTTTACTCCTTCTTGCAACATGCTTTATTTGGTTTTTAATACAAACTACACTGTTTAGGAATAACAAAGCTACAGAGCCCTACAGAGTGATGGTTATCTCTGATGTGTGTGTTTTTCCACATATGCAGAGAACTAAAAAATCTCAGTCCCTTACCACCCAAATAATTCTAAAGAGTAAAGCAGCTGTCCTTTCTAAGAAACAGACACATGCCTTTCCTTCCTGTGTAAAGGAAGACATTCTTCAGTGGGAATTCATGGAGGTATTTGGTTCCTGTGCAGAGAAAATCTGCTTAAATGTAATGTAATAAAAAATATGTTAGCTCTGCAAGAGCAGACATTCTGTCTGCAATAGACCCTAAAACAAATGTGTCACAGCAAGCTAACAGGTCCTTCTGGGTATGGACAAGCCAGAGACAAAAATCATCTGATTGAGATACAATCTATAAAGAAAAATATTTACAAAGTCTGCAATTGAATTCAAGGTGCTATGAGTCTATTAGACAGAATATTTTTAAGAAAAACAGCAAATATGTTAACAGACACCTAGAAAATGCAAAGTTTTTGCTTTGCTTACAGATGGCTCCTTCTGGAAGGAATGGCAGAATAAAGCCCATGGTAGGTTACATTTTTGAGTGTCTGCAAATATAGAGATATCCCCAAGAAAATCTACAATCTGTATTGTTTAGGGAAGAGCATTCTATAGATTAAAAAGAGAAAAGGCTAGGGTAGCAGGAATTAACATGAGAAGAATCACTGAACAAAGCAACCTCTATTATATTCTTCATCTGCAGTACTCATAAAAGTATATTCAACTCCAAGTTTACTCTGATTTCATGACCTGCTACTGAACGCTGTTCGATTTTTAGCACGGGCAAACCTAGGATAATGAATGGAGGTGTGTCAGAGCTGGATGTGTGTTTGGCTACATGGGTGTTTAATATGAATCCCTGCAGACTCACATACTCTTAATTAATTTTTAAATTATATTTTCAGAATAAATTGCAGCAAAATAGCAACATAACAATATATACTGATATGTATAAAACACAGCAGGCTAAAATGAATGAGACGGAATAACATATATAATATATTTTAGATTAACCAGAAATTGTTCTGCATCATTACTTCTATTTTATAAAAAATGCTACATTACTGTATGAAATCATAAAACGTGCTACATTACTGTTTGAAATCATAAAATGAAACAAAAGATGCTATGAAGCTGTGTTCTTGGATTATGTCTTCTGACAAAAAAAAAGCCACCCTTTTTTCAGATCATTTGTGGTTTTTTCTGTTTTTATTTTGTAATACACTATTTAATACAATTAAGAAATAGAATATACTAAGCTAATGGTGAAAGGATTTGCTCTTGTATGTATAAGACATGACAAATATTATAAAGTCAGAAAGAATTGTTGTTTTAACTTCCTGTGTAATGCACACCATACCATATAATTGAATGAATTCTCACTTGATACAAGATGCATGTGTGAAAAACACGGAGTTTTGTTTAGAAGTTTTCCCTGCTTGATCACCCACTGTATCTCTTCAGAAAGTTGTCCTGGTGGTTAATTATGCTGTTAAACAAAACGAACAAATAAACAAAACAAGAGCAGGGGCCCTCTTTCTGCATTTATCTTTCTCCACCTTCCAGCCACCAGAACTTGTATTTTTTCTGAATGATTGCAGAACTTTCAGCTGTCAAATATTTCTTCCCCAAATGGGTATTTGCAGACTCTAAGCCACCCCTTATCTTTCTCTTTGTTAAACCAGCACATTTAACTAAGGATTACGTATAAAAACACATGAAAAAATGTGTTTCTGAACCGACCCACAATTATAAAGTCCATGTACTTAATAACCAGGGAAACTTGCCCCAGCTACATCCAAACTGGCACCTTCCTTACTGCCCTGAGCTATAAACTGAGGTGTATAACACGCACCCTGAGGTCATTCATTTGCACAAATGAACTGCAGATTATGTGAGCTCAGTATTTTGGGATAGGCTTGAGTATCAGATACACATGTGAAAACACTATAATCATATTGAGCTCCCTAATGTTTCTATCATTTGCATTTTATACTGAACAAGTATATTTTTAGGATAAATATTAAAAAATCTCATATTTCCTTTATCACTATTTGTTGTCTAACTTAGTTCTTATTACAGCTACTTGAACTTCCTGTCAAAAGAATATTTTCTACCCGATGCAGCATTTTTTCTCCATTTCAGGACTGAGGTTGAAGTATTTAGTAAACCATTGTCGAACAGACATTTACTGCAGTCTTTTTATGTCCCTGTTCTTTCTCATAATTGTTCTCAGTATTGTGAAACCCATGCTTTTAAACAGCAACTGTGTGCAAGAGTGAGAACAAGTTCACATGAAAAATAAATATGCACATTTTCCTTCTTCCTAAATATGAAATGTGAGCAAGTCATGATAATTCATTCTTAGTAACTTTTCAACTCTCTGTCCCTTACTCTGTCTCTGCCAGGAGCAGGATTAATATTGTTTTTCCCTTACTGGAGAGAGTGTCCCTTGCAATGTTTAGGAATTGCACTGCAGTACATCCTATTTTATAGCTATAAAAGTGTCAGATAACACCGAACAAAATATTTTCATTTCAGCTGTTAACTGTTCTCTCCATTTCATCTTATACAAGCTACAGTGTAATGGGGCAATATAATACTTTGTCAATTAGTGGTCAAGGTTATCACAAGATGGGACAAAAGGGTGAAAAAGGAGAACAGTGGGAACTACCAACCAGTCAGCCTCACATGCCCAGTAGATCATGGACAAGATCCTACTGGAAGACATGTCTAAACATATGGAAGACAGAGAGGTGATTAGAGACTGCCAGCATGGCTTCACCAAGAGCAAATCATGCCTGACTAATCTAGTGGCCTTCTACAATGGAGTAACTGTACCAGTGGACAAGAGAAAAGCTACAGATGTCTTCTACCTAGACTTCTGATGCAGCCCCCCACAGCATCCTAGCCACTAAATTGGAGAGAGATGGGTTTGACAAATGGACTACTATATGGATAAGGAACTGGTTGGATGGCCGTGTCCAAAGAGTTATACTCAATGGCTCCATGCCCAAGTGGAAACCAGTAACTAGTGGTGTCCCTCATGGGTCCCTACTGGGACCAATACTATTTAATATCTTCATCACCAACATGTGGAATTGAGTGGAATTGAGCGCACTCTCAGAAAGTTTACAGGTGACATCAAGCTGAATGGTGCAATTGATTCACTAGAGGGAAAGAATGCCATCCAGAAGGACCTTGACATGATTGAGGAGCGTTCCTGTGGGAACTTCATGAAGTTCAACAAGGCCAAGTGCAAGGTCCTACACATGGTTCATTGCAATCCTCAGTATCAATACAGGCTGGGAGATAAAGAGATTGAGAGCATCCCTGCCGAGCAGGACTTGGAAATATTGGTGCATGGAAAATTTGACGTGAACTGGCAATGTATGCTTGCATCCCAGAAAGCCAATAGTATCCTGGGCTGCATAAAAAGTGTGGTCAGCAGGTTGAGGGGGGTGATTGTCTCCCTTTACTCTGCTCTCATGAGATTTCACCTGGAATACTGCATCTAGCTCTGGGGACTACAGTACAAGAAAGACATGGATCAGTTAGAGTGGGTCCAGAGGACGAAACCCTATCCTTTGACAAAAAAAAAAAAAAAGTGGTCAGAGGCCTGGAAAACCTATCCCATAAGAAAAGGCTGAGAGTGTTGGGCTGTTCAGTCTGCAGAAAAGAAGGCTCTGGAAGACCTTATTGTGACCTTTAAATATATAAAGGGGGCTTATAGAAAGACAGAGAAAGACTTTTTACCAAGGTGAAAGGACAAGGGACAATAGTTTTAAATTGAAAGACAGAAAATTTAGATTGGACACATGGAAGAATGTTTTTTTTATTATGAGGGTGTTGAGACACTGGAACAGTTTGCCCAGAGACGTTATGAATTGGAAGTGTTCACGGTCAAGTTAGACAGGGCTTTGAGCCACCTGATCTAATGAAAGATCACAGAATCATAGGGGTTGGAAGGGACCTCAGGAGATCATCTAATATAACCCCCCTGCCAAAGTAGGTTCCCTACAACAGGATGCGCAGAAAAACGTCCAGGTGGGTTTTGAACATCTCTAGAGATGGAGACTCCACAGCCTCTCTGGGCAGCCTATTCCAGTGCTCTGTCACCCTTACAGTAAATAAGTTTTTCCTTAGATTTGTATGGAACTTTCAGTGTTCCAGTTTTTGTCCATTGCCAGCCACAATCAAAAAGAGCCCGGCCCCATCCATTTGGCCTCTGTATTTCAGGTATTTATAGATATTGATAAGATCCCCTCTCAGCCTTCTTCAGGCTGAACAGTCCCAGCTCTCTCAACCTTTCCTCATATGGGAGATGCTCCAGGCCCTTCATCATCTTTGTGACCTTCTGCTGGACTCTCTCTGGAAGACCCTTGTCTTTCTTGAACTGGGGAGCCCAGAATTGGACAAAAGATGTCCCTGACTGTGACAGGGGGGTTAGACTAGATGGTTTTCAAAGGTTTCTTCCAACCCAAGCCATTCTATGATTCTGTGAAGATACCTTCATACCTCTCTGTCTTGCTATCTATTGGTATACCAGCATTTGCCAGTTGCTCTTTCTGTCCATGATAAACCATTAATTTTTCTTAAATAGTCATGCAAGTCATTAAAACTACCTTTTGGACTTCAGAACAAATCTATTCTTCAAATACATATGTTTTCATGTGTTAAAACATCAGTGTAAAACGAAGCAAAAATCCTTCTATTTCTTCAGGCAGTGAAATATTAAATTTTTCCTTCTGTCATATCTCACAATTTTTTCAACAAAATTATTTTGTAAAAATATGGCTCATTGCTACTGTAAAAATTTTTTTTGGCTTCTTGGGGTTCATAATTTACCAGGCCAGAAGAAAGGAGGCTGGTGATTACTACCCTGATTCCAAAATTTCAAGCAAACGGAGTTATGACAAATAGTTACAGGAATACGATTCACAAAAGGGATGTCTCTGAAAAGATTGTCCACTTCTGAATTTCTTTTTCTATATCATCTCCAGAGACATGTGTAAAGGAAGAGTTCAAGGCAAATTCACTCCTGGCATCCTTACTCCCATGGTTTCATTGGGGACCTCCTAGGAAAGGTGAGCACAATTTTGCTCAACTGTGAGATGGATGGGATGGATTGGTGAGAATTTACTGTGCCGTTATTCCATGTAAATCCATAAACACAGATATTATTGTCACAAGCCCAAAACGTGTATTTCACTATTAAAACAAATAAGCCTTTTTCCAAAATATGATACTCAGAATTGAAGTAAAATGTCTTGCATCTTCTGCAGTGTTTCCTAATGGCAAAATGACTGGTTTGTGAGAGAACATAAATTATTCAAAGCAGTACCCAAAACATAAACTTTGAACAAACTTCAAAGCTTTTTCAAATTCACAACAAACTGAAAAACAAACAAACAAAAAAAAAAGAAAACACACACACGCCCCTTCTCGAATGTGAAAGAGACATCAAACTTCAGTTATAGTTTCTTTTTCTTTTTTTTTTTAATGGATGTGTTTTGTTTTGTCTTATCACAGATGAAAATATTATTGTGTTATTTCTAAAAGACCCAAAATTGAGAATCTTTCAATATCAGGAGGAAAAATCCCAAACAAACCACAAAAAAATTCTTACAAGATTTTCTTCTTGACTTTTTCATAATAATTTCAAGTAAGTACAAAGTAGTTTAGATGGTTAGTGAAATGGAAATAAATCTTAGATGATGCAAGGTTTGACTACCACTCATTATGACAGCATTTTCTTTTAGAAGACTTTAAACAAAGTTTTAACATAAATTAGATTACTCAAGAGAAATCAGTACTGAACCTGTTTTTTTTTCTTGTTTTAACATCAATAATGTTAACATTAATTAATTGTAATTTTGCAATACATTAATATAATACTATGAATACGGCGATGAAAAAAATCATTAATGTTATATTGTGGATATGTAAAAAAAAAAAAAAAAAAAGGAATCCGTCTGCCTCAACGTCATTGTATAGGTTTGGTTTCCTCTCCCCTTGTCCACTCCCCCATTTGTTGGTTCAAATGCTATCCTCAGAATAATCCACACCTGTTTGTTACATGTATGTTGTACCCACACATGTTCACTTTCTACATTTACATTTACATAACATTTTCATATACATATATACATTTGCCTATACATATGTCCTAATATTTCTTTTTCTTAAAAACTGCAACAAAGTATTTTATTGGGAAGTAAAAACATATTTTCATATTAAAGGTACCAAAAACCAAAAAGTAGACTGCTTTTTTAATTCTCCTTTTTGAACACTTATTTGAAACATCTGGAAGAATTAACAGCAGAGAATACAGAAAATGAGAATCCTTACTGCATGGAAATTTTGACATTTGTTTTCTTTCTAAATAACGATGGAAAACATAGAAGTTTTCCAAAAAATATTATTTGAAACATTTCATTTCATTGCTTCCAACAAAAGCGAAGTCTTTCACTGCAGCTGTTTCTGAACTGAAATGTTCACTTTTGTTGTTTAGTTGGCTGCTTAAACTTAAGCAAAAATAGTTTTAACTTCACTTATCATTAAACTCTTCTCCAATAAATTGTTGTTTCCCCAACATTTGTTCTCCCATGAAGTCTACAGCATGTAATGTTTCTCCCGGGTCAGGTTTCTCAGCCAAAATCATGACACATAAGGCATCACATCAGTTGAGCATAAGGGAAGAGGGAGCCACCTGGCAAGGGATGTGACCAGACCTGCAGCAGGAAGATGAGCTACCCAAACTGCAAGTGACCTGCAGTTCAGCTGAGAAGAAACTCTGTGTGAACCCAGAGAGGATGTTGTGATTTGGTTTAAGAAAAGAAAGTGGTTTTGCCTCCAATGCAACATTTTATTTTTTCAACAGAGAATAATTTGTCCAAGATCATGAGTTGCCAGAGCTAATTCTGAACTCTGTGGAAAGTGTACAGTCTCTTTCAGCGATATTGGATAGAAAATTCCCATATCAGTTTTAGCTAATCTCTCTCTCTCTTGGATGGATGGATGGATGAATGGATGGATGGATGGATGGATGGATGGATTAATCAAGATTTTTCTTTTGCCATTTGCCATTTTTCAGTTGACCCACAGAGTACTTTCAGCATCTTCCTTTAGCTGTTTGCAGATATACACTAGAACATTTATGTCTCGTGTATGTCTGCCACATAAATTTTTGTGGATGCATATCCAAGGCTGGTATTTTAGCTTAATTTACTTTTATACTAAAATGAGTAATACTTAAAAGAAACCTGTTCAACACTGCAGGTGTATATAAGAATTTTGGATAAAAACCCAATAGTTTTATAGCTGTAAGGCAGATACTGATCATAGAGTGTTAAGTGAAAGGCATCTGTAGTTGAAATGCTGAAATAAGATGTTTTAAGAAGTTTAGCATGTGTCTCTGTGTACATGTGGGAGGAGAGGACACTGTGGGTAACAACAAGTATGTAGATAATTAATGGATGATGATAATACAAAGTAAAAAAACCACAGATTGTTACTTAGTACCCTCTGGCTTACATAGAAAAGCAATAGGAATAGATTGCATAGGATAAAATGAAGAAAGATTAGTGTGCTTGAAGGAATAATTGAAAGCTGTATTCATGAGAGTGTATTGTTTTTAATTATTCATTGACAGAAAACCTGTAGATAAAACACCTGCTAATCTTTCATCTGAAAAACCCTCAGGCCCATAAAACCTATTGAGGATGTAAAGAGGATTAATAAAGAGGCAGATGAAATCAAGAAGGATGTATAAGTTGTCCTCAGTGTTTGTTAACAATATAATTTGTGCAGAGATTTCATAAATTAGATTTAAAAAAATCACTTTTATTTAGCTGGTACTGCTGCATATTTTAGAGAGATACAGAACAGTAATAACAGACATTCCAAACTATAAAAAGGTTTCAATAATAGTTCATCTACCCTTGTTATCTTCAGCAGTTATCTTTCTGTTGAAGAAATGGGATAGAGGGTTAGTTTGAAATAATTCTTAAGAAGGATCCCATTTCACAAATCTAGTTTTTAGTAAAAGTTACAATTTCAGTGATTGATGTCATGATAAAATTTACTTTTTCAAATGAACATCCAAATCTCTTAAAGAATAATAATGAAATAATAAAATAAATGACCAAATAAATATGAAAGGAAAAATGAAAGAAAGAAAAATAAATTGTATTTCCTAAAGACTTTTGTTATATTTGGTTGAAAAATGCTGTCTTCTGCTTTTGCTCCCAGCTCAGATATTTTTCACAGTTCATGTGACAAAGCACATCTAAGTTATCCCTACTTAATATTTCATTCAATCTGAAGCTGAGGCATGGAGATATCTATAGCTCTGAATGTTATGAATAGGATGTTTACTAGACAAAAACAAATCCATCAAGAAAATTCAAACGAAATGTGGCTTATTTGGATTAAATGGTGGACAAGGCCCATCTTGATCTGAATATCCTATTGCTGCATTCCCCTCACTATTTACATGTTAGTCTGATCAGTACAAAAATTTAAACAGAGTCCTGTGGTTTTGCAAAGTGTTACAGAGAAGCTTAAGCCCCAAGGGCCAATGCATCTCCCACCAAATCATGACCAGTCCAGCTTAACAGCCTTTCTGGCTGTTAGTGCTGCCAGAGGAGCATAGAACTGTCAGAGTGAGGATCTGGCTGGCTGTCTAATCCTGTGGGGACTTGAATAAATCTCTTCAACTCCTTTCAAGTCGTCTGAAGCTAGCAATCATTAGCACAAAAATAATTAAAGTACCAATATCATCTTAGGCTTTAAAAACTCCTTTGTCTTTTTTCTGTCTTGCAGCATTTCAGGTGTATCACATATATTCACTAGAGCTAGCAAAAGTCATGACTGACACAACTTGTATTTGTCACTCTGCAGCATATAGATTAGCAAAACAGATGTGTAGAGCCTGGGACAAATCTGTTTGTGCTGAATGTCACCATGAGCAGAAAGAAATCTGCATATTGCTATGATTAAACTCAG
>NW_010329247.1:26927-31176 GCF_000700745.2 Antrostomus carolinensis
ATGAACTAACAAAGTCTTAATACAGATAAAATTTAGAAATTATTTTTCATAGTTAGGCATATAAAATCCAGAATGGACAGAAATACAGGAAGAAAGACAGAAAAAACATTACAATGACCCAAATACAGTATCAACATTTGTATTACTTACCAGATTTATTAAAGTATATTAAAATGGTTCTGTTTATTTATATAAACAATTCTAAGGATCTTCCCCTGCTGAGTCAATGACACTGGAAATATTTAAATCTGCATTCTTTTACAGCTTAGAGACACTCCTAACTTCTCAGTTAAGTGATAAAGCTAGAAAGGAAAAGGTAGAGAGGGTGTGAAAGGGCACGAATACTACATTTTTCTCAGACACTCTTTGTTAGGGTTGCAATATTCCTGTTGTCTGTTGTGTGTTCTTGACAGATTGTTGCTGTAGATGTGGAAGATAAAGAAAGTGCATACTGGCATATTTTGCGTGTGATGTAGACATTCAAGTATAAAGTGCAGAAAAGAAAGAAAATAGCTGGGGAAAACCAGAAACATTCTTCAAACCCCTGAAACTTTATTGGAAGAAAAAAAATATTAGTTTCTGAATCTAAATTTGTACAAAAGCCAATGTAAGGCAAGAACAGAAATTTTAAAAAATGCATCTTAAAATTTATTATAATAGTAAAGGTTTAGTTTGTCTTGGGCAGGTATAATACTTAATGGCTGTCAGTTTAGTGACCGTTCGAATGGTGAATTTAGCTTGATATGTAGCAGAACAGAAAAATATGTCTGACCACATGTACAGTACAGTATTAATTGTGTCTTTTCTCTTTTGCTGCCCCTGTGCAATAACAGATGCAGAGGAAGACAATTAGATCTCACAGAAAGGAAAAACCGGGTATTAGTCTGCAAAGGATCCCATATGCCTTATTGATCTGGAGTACTAAACGCTTACAGGCCTAGAGAACAGAATCCAGAGGATTATGTTTGGCCTGGACTTTGCAAACACTTATCAACATTTCTGTGATGGGCTGACCCTGACTGGATGCCGGATGCTTACCAAAGCCCACTGCATCACTCCCCCTTGTCAGCTGGACTGGGGAGAGAAAATATAACAAAAGGCTTGTGGGCTGAGATAAGGACAGAGAGAGATCATCCACCAGTTACCATCATGGGCAAAACAGACCCAACTTGGGGAAAATAAATTTAATTTATTATCTATTAAACTAGAGGATGATAATGAGAAATAAAACCAAATCTTAAAACACCTTCCCCCAACTCTCCCTTCTTCCCAGGCTTAACTTGCCTCCCGATTTCCACCTCCTTCCCTCCAGCGGCACAGGGGGACAGGGAATGCAGGTTGTAGTCAGTTCATCACACATTGTTTCTGCTGCTCCCTTCTCCTCAGGGGGAGGACTCCTCACACTCTTCCCCTGCTCCAGTGCAGGGGAAGTTCCCCTCATGTAATACAGTCCTCCACGAACTTCTCCAGCATGAGTCCTTCCCATGAATGACAGTTCTTCATGAAGTGCTTCAGCATGGGTCCTTTCCATGGTGTGCAGTATTTCAAGAACAGACTGCTCCAGTGTGAGTCTCTCTGATGTGGGTTCCTCTCTCCACAGGGGCCACAGGTCCTGAGAGGACCCTGCTCCAGCTCAGGCTTCCCATGGGGTCACAGCCTCCTTCAGGAATCCACCCGCTCCGTTGTGTGGTCCTCCACGGTCTGCAGGTGGACATCTGCTCCACCATGGACCTCTACAGGCTGTAGAGGGACAACCTGCCTCACCATGGTCTTCACCACAAGCTGCAGAGGAATCTCTGCTCCAGCACCTGGAGCACATCTTCCCCCTCCTTCTTCCCTGGCCTTGGTGTCTGTAGGGTTGTTTCTCTCACATCTTCTCACTCCTCTTTCCGGCTCCAAAATGTGCCAGTTTTTTTTCTCTCTTCCCCTTTCTCAATTATGTTATCACGGATGCGTTACCATTGTTACCATTTGACTTGGCTTTGGCCAGTAGCAGGTCTGTCTTGGAGCCGGCTGGCATTGGCTCTGCTGGACATAGGGGAAGTTTCTGGCAGCTTCTTACAGGAGCCCCCCCTATGCCTCCCCACTACCAAAACCTGGCCACAAAAACCCAAAACAATTTCTCATGTTGATAGTTCTGTTCACATGGCTGTGCTGTATAATTGCTCTAAATTACTCCTGCGTTCCTTAATATTAACTGAATTGTCAAAAGATACATGGCTCTTCAGATATAGAATTGCATTTATTTGAATCTCTGGCATGTGTGGGTTTTTGTGTTGGTATGAGTAAATTCTATTTTCTTTTTTTTTTCTTGCCTACTTGTGTGGTGCTTATAATCTGTACATGAAATTTGGTCTTGGTTTAGAAAAAGTGTTCCCTGACTATTGTATTTCAGTTTTCCTTGAAAGTCTTAAGCTATATTTAAATCCCTAGGACTCTGCCATGCTCCCTACTGAGAAAGATTACCTTTCTGAGTACTGACATTAAACAGAGAAACTGAAGGACAGCACATTCTACTTCAGATCACCTCTGCAAATACTTTAGAATCTTGTATTTCTATTTTTTTTAAAAAAAACATGGCATTACAGCTCTGTTGGAAATCATGAATGTAAATAACTTTATATTAAAAAGCAATATATTATTTAGTATATTTTCAAATAGCTTACTTCAAAGTAGAGAACATTAATAAACATCACGGCATTTAAAGCAGTTTTGATGGAGGAATGCAGAGAAGAGTTATACCCTTAGCTTAAATATAATTTTATTTCTCCCCAGCTAACTAGTCTGCTGATTAAATACCAGGGCATTGCTGCCTCCCAGTCAGTGCCAAACGTGCAAAGTTTTATTGAATTACAAAACAGGAGTACAGAGAAGGTAGTTCTAAAATAAAAAATACAAAAAACAGGAACACCCTTCTCCTCCTGATCCTGGGTTTCCCTAGCTGTTTAGTGGACATAAACTCTTGAAGAACGTGTTCCTCATATTGCAACAAAATAAGAATTAATAATTAAGGGCCTTACCTTTAGGTCCTAATTTAGTACTGCAAACCATACTGTAGCTTGAGCAAGAATTTATTTTGAAATTTGGTGGGAAATTCATTGTTGGTCTTTAACGTGTGTCTTTGTAAGTGCAATATATCTGGCATCAATGGATGAGCGTTAGGCAGGCAGGCAATCTCTCTGCAATCTGCTTATATATGATTTTTTTTCCCCCTCTGCAGCATCCCACCTCTTCATAGCTCTTCACCTCATCATTTCTATGTTCTGATTTCCAAGATTTCACTTTCCTCAGTGACCTCGCAACCAAACCCCTGACCCTCCACATCTGTATCTTCTCCTTTCTGGTGCTAGGGCTTTGCAAGCTGTCTCCCATCACAAAATGTCACCTTTAAATTAATCTTTTTCAATCAGCTTTTCAAACACGTCAGTGGCAACACTCACAACCTCTGTTAGCCTGACCATTAAACTCCAGCTTCATCTCCTCCTCAAGGATTTAAGTGTTCTCATAGTGTATTTTATTATTTTCAGAAGAAATATGAAATTGCAGCAGGACCTAGCAGAGTCAAACTGATATAATCAATTCAAAAACTGTTCCAGTGGGGAACTGGAGAGACCTTCTAACTCACATTTGTGCAAAGAGATTCCACCCTAAGAACAAACTGTTTTTCTTATAAATGTAAGGTACCAAAAGTCAGATCTTCATTTTTACTCTTCCTTTGCAACCACCTTCTTATTGTGAGTTTTTATACATTTATTTCTTATAGTTCTCCATTTGTTGGATGCATCTTTTTGCTCTGTGTTACCAGCCCACTGCTCTGTAATTACTATTAGTGTAAGTGCAGCCAGCCCAGCCAAAGCCACGCTGTGAACTCACATCCCTCTACACATGAGGCGGCGAGCAGTGCCTGTGCTGGTCTGCTCCAGCAGTTCATGTTTTCCTGAGGAAGATCTTTGGTGGCTGCTGGATGTTCCCCAGCCGTCACTGCTGTGGTAAGTAAAAGGATGCCGTTCATCATTGTGACAGGTTCGTTCCCTCTGCCAACAGTGTCACCTGTTGGCTTGGGAAAGGAAACTGTGGGGTCATCAGGAGCCGAGGCATTGCAGGTATCCAGATATAGCAGAACTGGTATCACATTGGCTAGAAACTTTGTAAAAACTCCTTCATAAGGACATATGTCACTCACTTAGCTGTCCTCAGATCTCATCTTAAAACTCATTTAATAAATAAATAAATAAATAAATAGATAAAT
>NW_010329248.1:0-26296 GCF_000700745.2 Antrostomus carolinensis
GGCCTTCTACAGGCAGCTGAGAGTAGCCTCGCAATCACAAGCCCTAGTTGTTATGGGGGATTTTAACTACTTGATCTACTAGAATGATCTACTAGAGAGCAGTGTAGGGGAAAGGGATCTGGGAGTCCCGGTGGACAGCAGGATGACCATGAGCCAGCACTGTGCCCTTGTGGCCAGGAAGGCCAATGGCATCCTGGGGTGTATCAGAAGGGGTGTGGTTAGTAGGTCGAGCGAGGTTCTCCTCCCCCTCTACTCTGCCCTGGTGAGGCCACATCTGGAATATTGTGTCCGGTGCTTGAGAGAGTACAGTGCAGAGCCACAAAGATGATTAAGGGAGTGGAGCATCTCCCTTCTGAGGAAAGGCTGAGGGATCTTTAGCTTGGAGAAGAGGAGACTGAGGGGTGACCTCATTAATGTTTCTAAATATGTAAAGGGCGAATGTCATGAAGATGGAGCCAGGCTCTTCTCAGTGATGTTCAGTGGTAGGACAAGGGGCAATGGGTGTCAGCTGGAACACAGGAGGTTCCGCTTAAACTTGAGAAGAAACTTCTTTACAGTGAGGGTGTCAGAGCACTGGAACAGGCTGCCCAGGGAGCTTGTGGAGTCTCCTTCTCTGGAGACATTCAAGACCCACCTGGACGCCTTCCTGTGTTATCTCATTTAGGTTCCTGCTTCAGCAGGGGGATTGGACTAGATGATCTTTTGAGGTCCCTTCCAATCCCCAACATTCTGTGATTCTGTGATTCACTGTTGGACAAATGAGGTATAATCACAGATCTTATATCACAAATGTTAATGTGGGAAAACCATTACAATGTCTTTTATAGTACTTGGACAGGACATACTGCCTGAGCACTGCAGTTTAATCGTTCTTAGTACCAAATGCTGAATTGCTCTGTCAGAAAGAATGGGCAAAATTATATATTGTCATTTAAGGGGAATCAGAAATTTAAATGGACACTTAAATGGCACTGTTTCACAAGATTTCTGCAACTGTTTAGAAGAAAAACTAGCTGCAATACAGAAGTTTTTTTCTGTTGCCAGTGGTGATGGAGTACAATTGGTCACATGGTGTTTTGATCAGTCAAAGGACTGATAACTTGAAAAATTCTGATCCATTGAAACATAAATTTCTTTCCAAGTATGTACAGTTTTGAAAAGCTTTCAGTGGAAATACTTTACATTTTTGGTCAAAGAGCAATGGATGCTACAGAAGAAACAATAGTGCAGTGGCCTGAGTACTCAGCAAGAATAGGAAACCTTGTGAAAGACTGAAAGAATTAATTCATGTCTCTAATATTATAGCAATACAGGTTCTGTACATTTTGCACAGCAACAAGTTCTGCAAAACAAAAGCAATGATAAGAGTTGCCCTGATGCGGAAGGTATGTTGGAGGATGCACAGTTCTGTATCCTGAATGTCTGAGCAAAACATCACCACATATGGCCAAAGGTCATACAGAATTCGTTTGAGGAAGGGGCTAAATGACCACCAAGACCTCCTGAAATGAACCTCCAAGACCACCCCTCACAATGGTGACTGTGCAGTAGGCCAAGAGTTACGTAAGTCCTGGATCAAAGGTAGGGGCTGGACCGTATAGAAACACAAACTCGGGGAGCCATGTGCATGCCCACCACTTGAGGATTGCCCAGTCTGTCACAGGATACAAGGCTGGTGATAGCTTTCCTTATCTCTTTCCTTTCTCTCTTTTATATCCTTATCCTTCATCTTATAGATGTTTCCAATAAGAACCCGCATTGCCAACATTTTTACATCTTCCAAGTTCAGGTTATTTTCATTATAAATAAAATGTTTAACTGGTTGTTTGTTGTTGTTTCACCTTAATTTAGCCCAAGGGGATTTGCAGAGCCTTAGTTGCTCATCTCTGAGATGGGACTACAGACCTACATTTAGGTCTTCGTTCTGTCTAATTCAGTGCACAGACCTGCAGCTTTTTATACCATTACTGCAAGTGAGAACTTTGGCCAAATTACCTCATTTATGGTGAGTCCCCCTTTGTGTTTCTGCAGTTTCCTAAGGGTGCTGCTCTGTTCATGTAAAGAACATGAATGGTTTTGACATGATAAATGTATTCTCTTTATAAGGCAATTTTTGACATTCTGCTCTAATATACACATGCATATCAAAGCCAATTCCTCCCCATGGAGAGGGATGAATCAAAAAGTTGGTTAAATGCATGTATCCTCTTGGTGAAGGGCAGGGAGAGTGAGGCTCTGACGGAAGCTGCAGGCCATGGAGACCTCATGCTGGAGCAGGCTTCTTGCAGAAGCTATGATCTGTGGAAAGAAGCCCACACAGGAGTAGATTTTCTGTCAGTAACTGTGCGTCAGTCAGGGATCCACACTGGAGAAGTCTTTTCCTGATGCAGTGTATTCCATGGAGAGGCTCCATATTGGAGCATTTCTCAGAGAACTGCAGCCTATGGGAAAGTCCCGTGCTGGAGCAGTTAGTGAAGGACTGTATTGCATGGGAGGTACCCCACTCTGCACCAGTATGGGTCTTCTCTGAAAAGGATTAGGGGGGCTGATTGAAATGCAAGAGTATTCCTGTTCTTGTAAGGGAACTACGAGTACACTGTAATAGGTACATTAGGCGTGGACAATATTTGGGTCTTCCCATCGAATTAATGTGACCCCAGCAAAGTTCTCTTTCCCATCTGCAAATTGGTTGACTACTTGATTTAGCGACTTGATGTACCTAATTTAATCTGTTGGGATTCCTCTTCTGTTTTTCACTCTTCCTCTATGAACTCAAAATTTGGATGAGTTCCTGATCTCTTGAACTTATCTGGCTATCTTATGGTCCTGCACTGAGATTCATAAAGACCAAATACCTTGCCCACCATATTTCCTGTGCAGTTTGAATGAGGTGCCAGACAGCATGCACAGGAAGGTGTACATTATTATGTAAATCACATAATAAAGGTGTTTCGTTACCTGTAGAGTGCCCAGAATTATGCCCTGGAATTCAGGAGAGCAGACTTTGTCCTATGCAGGGAGCTGCTGAATAGGACAGGATCTGTGGGATGAATTCCTGGAGGGAAAAGGAGCTCAGGACAGCTGGCTTATACTCAAGGATCTCCTCCGCCAAGCCAGGAACGTCTGCATCTCGACAAAGAGGAAGGATGGCAAAAACAGCAGGATGCCTGCATGGATGGACAGGAAGATCCTAAACAAACTTAGGATCAAAAAAGAAGCCCACAGAGGGTGGAAGGAAAGACGAGTTGTCTGGAAGGAATACAGAGAAATAGCCCGAGTGGCCAGGGATCAGGTTAGGAAAACCAAGGCCCTGACAGAATTAGATTTGACCAAAGATGTCAAAGGCAACAAAAAGGCTTCTACAGGTATGACTGTGAAGCAGTCACTAAATTTTTTTCAGGCTTTTAGAGACTTGAACAATGCCTTTTTTCTCTTGTCTTACTAAAAAGATCAAATTAAAAAAAAATACTAGAAATTATGACTTGGTTAACAAAAAGCAAAATGTAGTCCACATGGGTCTGTTTGCTGAGAACATAACATTAGACTAAAGAAAAATGAATTTGTGTTGAAAGAAAAAACCATTCCATGCAGGTGTAGTAAAGAGTCTGAATGTGCTATAATTAACCTGTCCTGCTGAGAGGATGAATCTGTTCCTTAATATCCAGCTTTGAGTAGAACCTGCAATGGTCAGAAATGCACAGCTTTTACTAACGTGATAATTTATATATCATTGGAAAAGGTGAAAGCTAAATTTTGAGGAGTGGATAAGTGACCTTTGAATATACAAGTAAAGCTTGAAAGCAGCAGTTTTTTTAGTAAGAAGCTGTTCGAAAGCATACCTTGTCTTGTAATTATGTTAAATAGCCCCAGGGAAGTTCTATTACAGTGCTACCAACACTGTCACTGACACCTACGTCAATGCAGTTTGCCTCACAGAAATTTTCCTTAAATGCTGTCTATTTCTTGGAGCTTTTTTGGACTAGAGCTCTTCATACATTATTATAATATATAAAAGATTTTAAAATACAATTTGTAAGTTAAGATCATGGGTAATCTTTGTTTGAAAAATAAAGAAAAAAATGTAAATTTTGCTAAATTGGCTAAAAAACCAATTTGACATAATTAAATCACAAAACAGAACTAATACTGCAAATTTTATCTGAAGATTTTTGCCTCCATTTGTATTTGTTTATACATACTGATCATAGATCAATGAGGCAAATATTGGTACAATAGGATTATAAAGTGATCATAAAGACCTGAAATAAGGCAATTATGTTTCAGAAAAGTCTTGAGAGTATGGAATGAGTCATGAGGACTTCACCTGGAAAATTTTTTTTTTAATAAAGAAATAAGAGAAAAATAATCCAACACAAGGAGCACCCAGTAGTTCGTTTGGTTTTTTTTTAGACATGGTGTCTAACAATACACCACAGAAACACATTTACCTTGTTCCAGTAATACAGAAATATTTTCCTTGACTGTTTTCAAAAGTGACACAACTGACAACCACATGAGGTAGAAGAAAATGCATCCTAGATGAAACTTGGAGAATAGTGCATGCATATTCAGTTATCAAAGAAGGAAACTTTTGTTAACCCTCATTAATATTCACGAGTAGCGGTATAGATTCTCCATTATTATCAGAAGATCATATTATGGAAGTCAGCATTTTTGCGTCTTGTCTCTCAGGTTTATCTCTCATGTTATGACTTCTTTTGAGGCAGATTTGTGTGACTTTATGTTGTGGTTTTTAGAATTTTTTTGTTCTTTATTCTTCCAGGAGGGAGAGTAATTTTATTAGACTGCAAAAGTATACCCTTCATGGTGTTGTACCTTAGAATCTCTTAGGTGCTCACACAGGTGCGGTACATAATAGTCAATTACTATTGAGAGTGTAGAAAAGAGTATTTTACTGGGAGTGTTGATGTACTTCTGTAGCATTACAGTGACTGCCTCATGGTCTCCAGATGGAACTTAAGAAATTTTTGGGGACCTATAAAGACCTAAATGGCCTATCAGGAAATAAATATCTCCTCATGCTGTTCTGCGACAGCTGCTATCAACTTATATAGAGACATTTTGGTTGGCAGGACATTATCCATGAAAGCTTTTTCTCTCATCCTCAGTTCAAAGTAGTCTGAAATTGGCAGACTTCTGGGAAGTCAGCAACAGATGTGTGATATAGCTTTTTGGAGAGGAGTAGAGGAAGAGGCAGGAGGAAGCAGGCTTCTGCCTGAAATTTGTGGAAGACACTGAAATTCACTTGAGATCTTAAGTGTAGTCATTGTCTGATTAATTTTTTTAGACTGTCAAATAATAAATAATATAATCATATCTCAACAATAGAACCTTGCTAGTTGGTAACTAGAAAAACAAAGTAGAATGCCAACAGACAGTGGAAGCATTCAGTAAGTCTAAGGCATTCAGTAAGCACTATACAGATGTATATATTCAAATATTATATGAAAAAAAATAAAGATTACCTAACAATTTTCCTCTTTTTTCAGTACATTAGATGTCCTCAAAATGAGCTGGCTATGGATACTTCCTGCATCCATTTTACCTGGTAAAATGGGCTTTCTTCTAGACAAGGACAAGGAATAAAGCCCTAGAAACAGATTTCATAGAAGTAATACACGTGGTTTCATAGTGCAGCACTGGATGAATCAAAAGAGAAATAACATTTGAGGTTTCATATATGTCATACTCTGTCTGTCGCTAAGTATATGGTTAGTCTTTGGGTAGGCTTAGTGAAAGAAACCCTTAAGACATTAGTGGACTGCAATTTTTAGGAATATCAAATTCACAATATTTTAAAAATGGATGAATTGTGACATGTTAATAAAAATGTAAGATAACAGTTTTTGAAAAAAAATCTGGTTGAATTGTATCAACTTTTAATGGATTAATGTAAATATTTTTTAAGCTTTCTTTGGAAACTGGCCGTTTCTGCATATTTGTTAAGGAAATAAACTTGCTAAAATATAAAAATTGATTTTAATAAATGCTGTGTTGCTGCTTAACCATCAGTGATGTTGTATGTATTCAAGACTAGTTTGCTTTCAAAAGCTGAAATGCTGCACGAAGTTAAGATGAGTATGTGATTTTAAGATTGTTTTGCAACTAAAATTACACAATATTTCTTGAGGAAGTTATATTCAAGAGTAGTCTAGGTACTACCTAAAACAAAGGTATTATCCCGGAACCTTCTTGTTTCTCTGTTTAGAGATTGCCTCATATGTATCAGTGGGTATACTTAAAGCACTACATCTTTAAATTGTCAACCTCTTAGCATATTTTGGCAATTTTCTACTTAGAACTGTAATATGTGAGTTTTTATGGCCATACATTTTAGCCAAGTGAAGAATGTACATCAAAGCCTGATAGAACAAAGCTAACATCCTCTTTTCCAGGTGTTCAGGAATTCAGAGAGTCTTCAGGAGAAATATGGAGGCTGACAGAGAATAACATGGTATTGTTAATTATTGACAGCATGAAAGATGTCCTTGTAGCGCAGGACCTCTTAAAAACACAACCCTTTATGTCTTGCTCACATTACAGTATATGTACATTATATTTGCAGACTGTTGACAGTGAATAAGTTGTTACTCCTATCACAGAGTAGAAGGTGCTCCTGATTTTTTCTCACAGAGGGTATCAAGTGCAGTCGTTAGGTTACAGTTTCATCAGAAGGTGGGGGTTTTGCTTATACAACTTTGTCTTTTTCAGCCTACCGGAAGTGGTTTTTGGTAAGATATCACCATGTGCTAATTACCAAATAGCTGGGGCCCAAGTCCCAAACAGCTAACTGCCTTTAAATCTAATATAATTAAACATATGTAAATAGTTTATGACTAGCCATGTGTGTATTATTGGAATGAAAAATGTGTTAGGTTAAAAAGCACTTTATCTTGTAATGGTCCAGCTCCTACTATATTCTATTTCTGTATCTGTTTTGGCCTGATTTTCCTCCCCCTACCCTCACCCAGGTGCTACAATCAGCTGCCTGTGAAATACCTGCAACATTATGGGTGGCTGGCCTCTTACAGAGCCAAGATTTGTTTCATCCTCACAACTGCAAGTCTTACCTCACAAAAAGAGCTTTCTTTGCAATCGACAACCACCCCCATGTTATTCTTGAAACTGGTTTCACTCACTGCTTCGTCTGCAGATCATTTAGCAAACAGAAGCAAATAAAACAAAATATGGTATTTCTTGGGTCATGCCAGAATTTTTCAGAAAATTACCCATTTTCTCTTGAAAACTTTTACTGTTTTTTCCCAAAGCTCATTCTCTATCATGCACAATATAGCATACATGTAGCTGTAACACATTTGTAGATGTTAAAAGTCTTTAATCTGTGCTCAATTCACCATGAATGTGATTGTTTTTCATTTACAGAATCTGGAATATGGAATCTACACAGCTGAAGCCATAGTACTTTAGTCCCTTTATCTCTTCAGATCTCTAGCTCTGTCTTCAGTCTGTTGGCCAGAGCAATAGCTAAAGTATATCTTTATACCTTGGTATTTGACACAGGGTTAGAAAACAGTCTCTATCATCCCTTGCTGAAGATGAGAATGATAAGAGAAATTTTTCTTGTAAGATAAATGATAGTATTTGAAAGTACAATAAGTCATTAATATCACTAGCCAAATACACTATATAAGAATTTGGGAAACAGTTATGACCATGAAAGAAAACGGGAATTCATACAGTGGTACAACCTAAGATTTATGTATTTCCAATATTCTGAATATCTCTTGGGCCATTTTCAGAAGATTTTTGTGGAAGTCATTTTATGTAAAGTTTTAAAAACAAGGAAACTAGTGAATAGATCTCTTTCTATTACTACAGAAAAACTGAGAAGGATTTTTGAGAAAGCTCTGAATCACTTTAAATTTGGTGACTATTAACTTGAGCTATAGTTGTACCCACTTTCTTCAGGTTGCTTGCTATATTCTGCTCACAAATTTTGGATCTCGCTCTTTGGTTTAGGAAGGCTATAATCTTAAAAATTACAAGTGACATTCACAAGGCTACTTAAGTCTGGTCCCAAAGAAACTGGAGTAAATGATAAATACAATCTAAAACTAAAGCTATAGATTTCGAACTTTTAATTCACAGCTGGCATTTGAAGAATAAGCTACAGTAGCTTTTGATATCTGTGCTATGTCTTTCCAAAGACACACTGAATTTTTTCCTGTATTGAAGAACATTTCTGTGTTATAAACAAGATGACATTTCTTTGTCTCTTTGCACCAAATTCTTTTTAACGTGTCAGGAATAAGAAGTTACTTAATAATAATGACTGTTGCCCTAAAATTCTCCTGTTTCTTTCTATTACAGTTAATTTCAAAACATTCAAAAGATTTCTGAATCTTAGGAAATGTAGGGTGAACTGTACACCTGAAAATGCTTTTTAATGAAATGGTAGTATGAAGAAAGTGCATGTCCTTTTCACTGACCTTTCATTTCATTCTGTCTTTACACATTTCCATAAAAACTTTTTCATAATTTATGATTGCATCAGTGTCAATTAGTCATCTTTCTAGAAAGAAGAGTCTTTTGCCTTGTACAGATTCAGAAGAGGGTGTCCTTGTGACCAGGGTAGCTCTGGTCACAAGGATCTGCAGTAACAGGCACCTTAACTTCCAATAATTGAAGGGTAATTAAACAGTGATTTAACAATGATTCATCAATAAGTAAGTGCTAAACACGTGGCAGTCAATCACTCTACTACTTACTACACTTCTATTAATTGAGATATATCTGGATATATAAATGTCACTAGCATACAATATACTTTTAGGCCTAATGTAAAATGTTGATTACCTTCTCATAGATAACAGATGCCCAGTAAGGGATCTCTCAGCCTTAAGTAATAACCTTGAGAGGAACCCTGCTCGGGATGGGGGGGAATCATGGCCATGCAGCCTGCTGCCGCATAGAATTGCTCAGGGTGACTGCAAATATTTATAGAATAAAATGACTGACTTGGAGTCAAACCCCACTTTGGTGTACATGCAAGTGCGCAGCTGTACTTTGGTGCAGTTTTAGTTTTTTCTAGTCACATATCAGGCTGGTCTGTTAGCTCCTGATGAGACATGGCTTACATTCCTTAGATCCTGAGAAAACAAGGTGTAAATGTTTTGTATATTTGTCTTTTGAAATTGGATTTAGAAGCCATGCAGCATACATTCACAGGTAGTAAGGAAGAGAGCATGTGTAACTTTCTTCTGGAAACCAAGGAGAACAGACAGTATTTCTTGGAAAAGCTGCCCTGTACACACTGCACACAGGAAAGTCTATGTTTACCATTTAGAGATATAGAGACTTCTCAAAAGAACCATTTTTCACTGCCTCCTTCTATGAAAATGTGAAAAGTTGGAGTTTAGCAGAAATACTTCTTAGCTCCCTCACAGAACTGAAGGGTTAATGTGGGCTTTTCCTGCAGTCAGTCCCCAGTTCATCTACTTATAATTGACTGATATGAAAGTTATCTTCCCTTGACATAAGATGCTATATCTTATAAAATAAATAAATAAAAGTGAAGTTTATTGTTTTCTGAATGTTTATTTAACGTGTGCTAAAGCACCAAATGCCATTTCACAGAATATAGTAACTAATATATGGTATGCTGAATGGTCTGTTTATATTATCTGATCGATTTGGCATGAAAAATCTTTTAAAAAATGTCTATATTAAGCAAGCAGTATTATAGTTACCATTGCCACTTATTCATGAAAATACATAAATTTAATTTGTAAATAGGTTGTCTGACATTCCTATGGTGCTCCACAGTTGAAGGGCAGACAAGCCTAATTTCTACACAGCTGTGTTATCTGCTGCTTCTATGGTAAGTGACCAGAAAAATAAAATGCTTCAAAAATGCTCCCTCTCAGGTATTCATTGACAGTTAAACAAAAATAATAATAACAATAAATCTGTATATCACTTGTCTGTGTTTTTAAGCAAACAACAACAAAACCCCCTGGAGAGGTCACTTTTAAAACTTAAAGCTATTAAGTCCTACTGTTGCAAAGACAAGGTGAGGCAATCCTCTGCTGCAAATTTGTTTTCTGACAGCTTAGGTTTTCTAATCTCTTTTTAACTAGTAGTTTTAAATACAATTTCAACTTTCATTTTAACAACTAAATTTCCTCTGAGAGCCTTTCACTGAAATCCTATATTCAGTTCATAAGTAGAATAGTGTTCTGTCTATATCTTAAGTCAGAAAATAATTCGAATTTATGGAACAGTAAAGGACAATGTTAATTTGTTCACCTTTTGCAGCGGATGAAATGACCAACAGTGAGATGTCTTCAGGCATCAGCACTTTATTGAAGCTTTGCACTGCTTATATATCCTTTTTTCCCCCAGCATGCCCCAAGCACATGGCATTCTTTCACTTTTGATTCGCTACCCCTTATCACACACGTGCCTAAACAACTGACATGATTGGATAATTCCGCCTGTTCAGGAGTTTTCTTCTGACTGGTTACTAATTACAGCACATAACTCATCCCTTATCTTGTCTCATACACATTCTTTTTTGTTAGTCTGCTTTGTTGTTTTATTTTATATTTGCTTAAGGTCAGGAATTATTTGCTCAAGGCTGAGGCTGCCTGCAGCTTCAGCTCTTAACTCACCAACAACCTTTCACTTTTTTTTGAGGACAGCTCAAAATGGACATATCATGGACAGCTTATTCTCTATCACCATAATTTCAATCAAGTTACAATATGACCAAAGTGGGCCATATGAAAAATTGGATTGAGAAGATTGTTTCAAGAGCTTGACGATACACATGGAATTTCTCTCAAATACTGTACCAGATACTAGTTGATATCTCCACAGTGTAATTATTTTCAATTAACTTCTTTGAATATAATTTTAAAAACCTGCATGTTTACTGGACATAGGAAGTAAAACTACAAAGAAAACACTGAGTAATAGTACCTAATATAAAGCCCTAATTTAGGTTACCATAGTATTAAGATGTTATGAAGTAAATTTTCAGAATCTGTACTATGAATGACGGGATTATAATATTTATATAATACATTTATTTTTACAGGAAGAATATAAATCTGACTGAAACATTTTGATGGAATACTATTGTTAAAGAAATACATAGTTTGATGTAAATGAAAATCCAGTATCAGTGCTTTGTTGAGATATTAACAGTTTATCTAAACTGAAATCAAAACAACACATTCATTTTCAATCAGTGCTTTTGTGCATTCATGGTTTCGAGTCCATAAAAAACAAACCACTGCTGTAATTTGGAAGAAGATACTTAATTTCGTGATTTAAAGAAACGGAGAAGAAATTATTAAACATGGAGCTCTCCAAGAAACAGGAATTTTGCTTTTATCTGCAGACAAAATAAGAGAAGCTAAAAACAGGAAGTTGAATTGACATCAAAGCAGAAGCTTTTCAGTGGTTTATGGAGAGTTTCAGAGTTATAGAACAGATGGCAATATTGCACTATTCCAACTGTTATTTCCAAAGAATAAATGGAAGATTAAGTAATCAGGTATTGTCTACAATCTTGCAAGACTGTATTTTACTAAGATGAGAACCATTACAAAGGTGAAGACGTGCAGCTGTATGTTACCATACATTTGTCCCTTCAAGCATATAAAGCATGTCTGTGACATTTGGATTTATAGGAGTGCTGAGGCAACTGCAGATATAAGGGAATTTTCAATCTTTCTGCTAAGTTTCAAGCAGCAATTTGGGCATTCTGCTTTATTATTGCCTTCAGCTATTTAACAAATTATTAGGTAGTTTGTTGCATGCAGAAGCTTTGTTAAGTCTGCAGTTATCATCATACAAGGAGCTAAATTAGCTAAATAAATCAACTGTCAAGTGTTAACATTTTTTCTCTAAGTCTGGAGCCTAGGTGAAAAGTGTATTTTTGTAATTAGACTAGAAAAGGCAATAAACTCTTTATAAATACTTGGCTTGTTTATCTTATTTCTTACTTTTATAATTTGTTGTCTTTAGAGAGACTTTTCATTTACCATGCCTTAACTGCTTTTATATATGAGCCAGTACCATAGTATTTCCCTGTGTTTGACTGCTATGGTGAAATCTGTCAAATATTGACTCTTCCACCAGCATGCCAGTAAGAAGTGAGAAGAAAAAAATCAAGTATGTAAAATTAAGTTATGTCTCTTTATTTCCTTGATATATGCTTTTCAATGTGTAATTGAGGCAAACCCAGAAATAAGCTAAATTTTCAAGGTTAGCAGAAAGGTTTATGCTTTTCAAAGATGGCATATTGTGGCTTTACCTGAAAACATACTAAAAATCAATAATTTTCATACAGGATGCAGTGTTGTAATGTGCTATCTTCTGTAGAATACCTTAGAGCTTTTTCCATGCTTTCAAGCTAATTCTGTTGGTAAGTGACAGGAGGTGGACTGAAAGACCTATAAAGGTAAACTTATATTAGTGTAAAAAATAATCAGATAGTTGATCAATTGACGACACTGGCAGTATATTGGGATATCAGTACATTGGCATGAAAATTGGAAAATACTCTATGTAAAGTTCAACTGAGCTGCTTTATTTTGTTAACACCATTTCTTTATTGCATGTACCAAATTCACTGTAATAATGCAATTTTCTAATAATATGAAGCCAAATAAACTTGGAAGTCATTCTGCAGTCATGAGCATCTCAAGTAAAATTTTGACACCAGTATTGCTTCCCCAAAGCAATAGGAAGCATTGGTAGAGTGTTCATTACAAGAGGAAAGATAAATCTGATGAATGAAGGTTTTGTACATACTAGCACATGAAATAATAGTGACAAGATGTGGATAGGCATCTATTATACCAAAAAAGGTTAAAAAAAATGAGTAAATTGTGCAATGCTAATAGAAAATTCTTAATGTAAACCTGAAATACCCATGGCTGGAGGCCAGGGGGAGTGCAAGAAATAGAACCTGCTTTTTACTAATGTAACAGGATGATGATTAGATTTCTAACAAAAATATACATTTTTCTTAATAATAGTCCAAGGATAGAAATAGAGGTAATAAAAACTGATGTAAAATACTAAATTTGAGAAGGATTCAAAAATCTTTTGGCCACATAAAAATTGAGCAGGTAAATGATTGCGCTGTTAGCTGGTTTGCCAATCTGCTTCTACATTCCTACATTCAGTTCTGTTCTTCCAGGAACACTTAATCCGTCTATCAAAAAGTTTGAATATGATGCAGATAACTTGAAAGATCAATGGTTCTGAAGGCTCTGTTTTCTGTATCAGTGCATGTAAAAGCTTTTTATATTGGGAGGCCAAATTAGTCAGACTGCTTATGTAGAGATAAATAGATAAATATAAAAATAAATATTTTTCAAATAAACATGGATACAGTAAATATGGGTCATTTTTCATAACTAAGTAAGCATTTGTATAAAGCTTACAGATCTTCACATCTGTTTATAGACCTAGAATATTTTTCACTATCAATTACCACAACTACTAAGTACCCTGATAAACGCAGGCATGATTGTCTGCAGTAGCCTCTTTACTGAACCATAAGTCACTGATGCAAACAGGGAATCTCGAGTCCGTTCACAATTAGATTAGATGAGACTAACTAGGGAACTACCTATTAACTTTGCTAGGCAAGTCTGGAGTCAGTAATACTATAAATAATATAGTAAAACAGCAGCTTATATATGCAGAAATCAAGAAGTATAATTAACTTTTTCATATTAAAACCAGAAGAGTTTATCTGTACCATGGACTGGAACAATATGAGTTGCAACAGGGTACAGAAACCTGTCCTCTCAGGAGAGATTCAGTATGCCTTTTCTTAATTTAGATTTTCATTATTGAGCAGGGTATCGCTATGTAGGTTAACAAAGTAATCTTTTAGTGGCTGTACAAAGCACTTTCATAAGCTTTCTATCAGCCTATTACTTTAAATTTATTATAACAATATCATATTTTTCTTCAATACTAAATGTAAAGCAGCACTAGCTAATAACACAAACATTCTTTTTTAACCAAAAATACTTTGTCTTTATTTCTGTTTCAGCAATAAATGACAACAGCATAATGTTTTGTGTAGGAAAGTAGCTTCTGTATTTCAATTTGCAAAAAATTTACTTCCATCAATCCAATCTCCCAGGCCTTATTTTTCCCAGTTTGTGTTTCAAAGGAACTAAAATACTTTGGTACTGTCAATATTAGATCACAAAGTGAAGACAGAACAAAACCTGCATGGGGTGAGGGTAGGAAGAATTATTATATATTCTTTATTTTTCTTTTTTAAAAAAGTTTTCTTAATACTGTAGCAATTCAGAAATCCTTTTGTCACTGTATGTAAAACCAGAAACCATTAGTATGAAGAAAGAGGTTCAGTAATGCAAAATACATAATAGAGCTCTCTATGGAAATTCTTCCCCATGTAGTATATATACAGTGTCTAGAATTAATGGCCTAATAAGTAAGGAATAAAAAATAATTATAAAATTCATTAAAGAAAATAAGGAAACACCACCAAATAAACCAAGCACAAGCAAATGACCTTGATAGCACAGATGTCATCTGCTACCATGGGAATTGCTTTCAGAGGGTGATCTCCAAGGCTGAAGAATTATTTGCCTTCAAATTAGACAAAATGGAAGAGACACTAGTTTATTCTCCTTCACAGCATATGAGAAAAAGCGTTTAAGCAAATGGAAGATGAAGGCTAACTGTGAAAGAAAGCACCCCTTAACAGTTTCGTAAATATGAGATGATTGCTTCTACCAGCAGCTAGAAAAGAAGTCCATAGAAAAAATTTTCTGCTGTGTTCTTCAGAGGGATCCTATTTTATTTTTAAAAAGCTACAGCTTTTGCTGAGTGCTGTAGATAGATCACTTTGTGTGAATTCTACAAGGGGAATTTGGTCAACTTGCTATCCTCAATTTTTATTACCGTTCAGAACCCAAAGGATAGTTTTCTATTAATGCACTGGGATTAGCTGAATGAGAAGAGGTTTGAATGACCCACTCAAAAGTACGTTATAACTGAGTAATTAGGACATTATGTTGGGAGCTGGGACATGGCAGTCTGGTGAAGTTCCTGCAAACTGGAAAAAGGGAAACATAACCCCCAATTTTAAAAAGGGAAACAAGGAAGACCCGGGGAACTACAGGCCGGTCAGTTTCACCTCAGTGCCAGGCAAGATCATGGAGCAGATACTCCTAGAAACTATGCTAAGGCACACAGAGAATGAGAAGGTGATTGGTGACATCCAGCATGGCTTCACCAAGGGCAAGTCATGCCTGACCAATCTCATGGCCTTTTATGATGGGGTAAGTGAATATTGTTTTTGCTTTAAGTTTGCAGACACATGTAATGTTCAGTGTGCTTGTGGTTATCTGTGAATTGCTTGTGGTCGTAATATTGTACTCTGTGAATGGTTGTAATAGTGTATGCTGTGAATCTTTTGTGGTTGTACCCTGTGAATTGCTTGTAGTTGTAATAGTATCTGTGAATCAGTTGTGGTTGTAAAAGTGTACCCAGTTGTGGTGGTTTGACCCACAGTGGGACCATGCGTTCCTGCATTCACTTCCCAAACCCAGTGATATGGGATGGGAGACACAACGGAGAGGACACGGGATTAGGAATGAAGGACAGGTACGGCTCACTCACCCGGTATAGTCACGGGCAAAACAGACTCAAACTTGGGGAAGAAAAATCAATTTAATTCATTGCCATTTGTCTAACTAGACATAACAACCACATCTTACAACACCTTCCCACCAACCCCTTCCTTCTTCTCAGTCTCAAATCACTTTGCTACCCATGTCCCTATCTTCCCCCCAACAGGGGTCAGGGAATGGGGATTTAGTCACTTCACCTCTGCCACTCTTCCCAGCATGGAAGTTCAGGAACAAGATATTCTAGAGCAAGTTTCCCATGGAGTCACAGACCTCTTTGGGATCAGCTCCTGGCTCCAGCATGGGGACATCCACAGGCTGCAGACTCACCCCCCACTCTGGGAGTCCACCCCCACTCTGGTAGCGAGTGACTCTCGGGGTCCCAATTCCAGTCAGACTTCCTACCCCATGTGGTTGAACCGGGTGTGGGTCTTTGTCTTTCCCTCTGGCAATGAATCTCTCTGTCTATGTTTGTCCTTTGGTTAGGCTGATGGTCGTCTTTTTTTTTTAGACATGTGGCTCCTTTAGCAAGTATGTGTCATGGGATGTTTTTATGTCTAATGGGGTGTGGTTTGCTGCAAGTCATGTATTTGAAATGAGAGTAAGAAGGAAAAATGTGCCTCTACAAACACTTTCCTCAAATTGTTCACTAGACAAAGGAAATGAAGAAATTGCATGATCTGCCCGCTACTTGAGAATACAGTACAGATTATATTAACTCTGATTAGATCAAGCCAAACATGCGCTAAAGTGAGGTCTTGCAGAATTCACTAGTCCTTCCATCCAGTGAGAAAACCCAGACTTGAGGGATTTTGATTAGGTTCTGCTGTGAAAGAGGCTGGAAGAATGCACTATGATGTACAATACCTAGCAGTAGGTTTCATAACACTAAATAATTCAGGTAAGCATCTAGCAGTTATTCAAAACTTTAGTATTAAACAAGTATTAAGTAAATTCTAATGTTTAAGAAAATGTGAAATATTCTAATTTATTTCAGTTTTACCCAGTGCTCTACCAGGAAGATACGTGCTTTTCTAATTATTTTTACTGTCATAAAGCTGCTGTGTAATCATGCTAATAATGGATTTTGTGGTTGGGAGGGGTCCTTTTTTTTTTGGGTGGGGGAACAGACAGAAGGGAAGAGTGGCCTGTATAAGAATGACACAATATTTTCTTAAAGAGGAACATAAATTACGGTTATTATTCCAGTTCCAAATTCTGATTAGAAGGAAAATAGAATGTCCAGGCAGAAGTTGTGGCTCTGAGGTGCATACATATGAACTATAGGCAGGCCTGCAGTCTCCTAAGTGAATTCTTGTTCTTATGCAGCCACGCACTGCTACTGCATCAGCTTCCCAGAAGAGGTTATCTAGGGTAAGTGCTTTATGCCCTTTTGGGGTTTTTTGGTTTTGTTTTTTTTCAGGGAGATTGCGGGTTGTCATATTATGGTATTAGCAGATACTGAATAATGAACAAGGTTTATTTCATATCTTCTTTTAGTATTGGTGCCTGGCAAATAACAGAAGAATTAACGCTTTTTGAAAGTTGTTAAATTAAAAGCAAATGTATACCCTTAAACTTCACACTATTTTTCACTGTAAATTCAATGAGATTATTACTTTTTAGTACAAGACTAACAAAATAATTTGTATTGCATATTTAAACTTTACTATATAGTCATTAAGATGTTATAACTGCAAAACACTTTATAAAGGTTCTCTATATAAAGCTAAAAAGTAGAGGACTTAAGCCATACTGTGAGAAGAGAATGTTCATCTCTAGGAGATAACAAGAAATGAGGTGTTAGAAAAATGGTGCAACTTTTCTTTTACCTACATGTCTTTTAAACCCAGTAACAAAGGATTTTTTTCCCATTGAATCAAGACTTTGGCATATCCATTTGAAGATTACTATCCTTGTTTGTTAGGCAGGGTAATCCAGAAAGGTTTATATTCTGTGTGCATATTTCTCTTCATTTGCAAAGATGCTCACTGACTTATTTTTTTTAATGTTGCTTTTAAATAACTCTAATTTTCAGCAAGTAAATCAGTATCTTTCCCTTGGGAAGGTGAATGACTAACTTAGAAAAAGCAAGCTCAGCCTTTCAATTTGCATCTTCAATACTTGTGAAATGTACTTTGAAACACACAGCAACCGGTTGTGCCTCCACTGAAATGCACTCCATGCTTGTGGCCTTTAAGACAGCATTATAAATTCGATGTAGAATACTACTGTTATCCTTCACCTTGAGAAAATGTTAGGAAGACCTTAATCCACACTTCTAAGTGAAGATGAGATATTTAAATCCGGCATTTTGCTTTGTTAGATATACTATTTATCTCCTTAAGGAAGAAAGTGTACAGTCAGAATAAGTCGCAGCACTGCAAAGGATGAATGGTATTAAGCTCATTAATTTTAAGCCTGTCATACTGAACTTTCCTATAAATATTCATTATATTTCAGAAACACTTTTAATTGCATCAAAGCCCTATTCTTTCTTTTCCCAAGTTTATAGAGCTGAGCCTGGATTGAAAACTGGCTGAATGACTGGGCACTGAGGGTCATGATCAGTGGCCCAAAGCCTAGTTGGAGGCCACTGACTAGTGGTGTACCCCAGGGGTCAATCCTGTGTCCAGTCCTGTTTCACATCTTCACAAATGATATTGGTGATGAGACAGTGTACCCTCTGCAAGTTCGCTGATCACACCAAACTGGCAGGAGTGGCTTGTGGGACAGGATTTGGATGGTCTCAGCAAAACTCCTAGCACTGCTAAATTAATTGAGGGAGATGTGCTGGAACTTGTCGGCTACAGGCCTTGGGAAGGATAAGATAAGAACTTTAGAAGGAGCAGGTTGGCTGACCTTATGTCCATATCAGGATTGTGAGGCTACGCAGCCATCCTGTTGAAGGGGAACTATTGTTCTTGTGTAGTGGGGACTGATGTTGTAAGGGGAGGTAGATGTTTAAAGGGGAGGTTTTTGATACCGACCAATCTGTGTGTGCCCAGTGTGAAATGTAGACCAATGAGCCTGTAACACAATGTTGAAAACACCAATCAGTTTAAAACATGCTGTCTTCTGATAAGTATAAATATATGTAAAAAAAAAAGGGCTTTTGCTTGCATCAAGCTGCCCCCCGTCTCTCAATAGCGGTAGTGGCTGATATGCCAGAGTCATGCTGCCACTCAGAGGGACCTCAGCAGGCTGGACAAGGGGGCCAATGAATCTCATTAATTTTGAGAAGGGGAAGTGCACATGGGGAGAAAAAATTCCAGGCACCAGTTTATTCTGGGAGTCCACCCAGCTGGAAAGCAGCTTTCGAGAAAAGGGCCTGGTGGTCACCCTGATGTACACCAGGCTGAACATGAGCCTACAATGCGCCCTTGTCACAAAAAAGGCTAATGGTATTCTAGGCTGCACTGGGAACATTGCTAGCAGGTCAATGGAGGTGATCCTTCCTCTCAGCACAGGTGTTGCGTTAAAAGGGCAGAGATTTGGCAGAAAAATAACCCTCCTTGCATTCCAGCTTATCCTTCAGATATCACAGGGGCTGGAGGTGGCTGGGCTTGGATTCTGAATGATGCCAAATTCGGCAATATCAGTCTGGTCACATTCAATGTATTGAACTACCACAGCTCCGGATTCATTAATAGTGTGGCATTCCAGTCTAGTCGTGTTCGAATGAACTAGCACGGCCACTTGGTCATGCTCAATGAGAAGTCTCACAGCTGGATACACTAATAGTGCAATGCACCTCCAGCCTGATCATGTTTAAATGAACTTGCACAGCCAAGACATCCCTATGGGGAGGAAGAGAGGTTCAGCCTGTCAGCTGGTCCCAGAAGTCGGTGATGGTTTGTGATGGCCTCCTCCTGACTGGTCTGCCATGGTATCTTCCCTAATATCCCCCTCTCTGAGGCTAGTTTATACTACTTTCTAACTTTTAGTTGGAGCTTGAGTGACTCTAGTCATACACACTTTATTATAATTGGTGTAAAACTTCCTCACTTTTCTTTTAAAGGTATAGAGGAAATTCAGAGTGCTTGTTCAGTGACGGGTGGTTGCACCTTAGAGGCAGGTAACTTTTGTGATGGAGGTGTAGTTTAGCATTATAATTATATTATAATGAGCAAAGTTCCACCGGGGACATGGTTTTGGCAAAACAATGAGAAATGACTGGTTTTGGGTAGCAACCATGCATATTAGCAGTTCCACAGTGCCATTGCAATTCCCCTCTGCTATGCACAGAGCCTGGTCACAGCATCTTCATGCCACTCCACCTTCCATGCTGTTTCTCTTAGAGTCAGTGACTCAAAGGTTGCAGGCTGTACCTAGGTAATTACCATGGAATGGATTTCTCACATACCAAAGGCACTCTGCCCTGCAAGTTTCCTTCATGCCGTACCTTCTCTTAAGATGCAGGTATAGAGAGATTTCTAAGTCACCTCCAGTAATAATTCCACAACAGGTGAGGCCACACCTTGAGTGCTGTGTGGAGTTCTGGGCTCCTCAGTAAAAGATACATGCACATACTGGAGAGTCCAGTGAAGTGCTGCTAAGATGATGAAAGGACTGGAGCATCTGTCCTCTGAGGAAAGGCTGAGAGAGCGGGAATTGTTCAGCCTGGAGAAGAGAAGGGTCAGGAGGAAAATTATCCATGTTTGCAAATACCCAAGAGAGAGTGTAAAGGAGAGGGAGCCAGGCTCTTTTCAGTGGTGCCCAGTGGCAGGACCAGAGGCAATGGGCACAAACTGAAATGCAGGAGGCTTTTTCTGAACATCAGGAAACTCTCTCACTGTGAGGGTGACTGAGCACCAGTACAGGTTGCTTAGAGGGGTTGGATAGTTTGAACATGGTCTTACTGAAAAAAATTCAAATATAGGTGTCTAAAATTAGGTAAACTGAAATAATAAGGCAAGTTTTCTATTTTGCAGGATGACATAGACTTTAGAGTACTGTTAAAACTGCAGAATTGTATTTTAGCTTTATTTTTTTGCGATGTTCTTTTTGGATTTCTGCAGAAGTTAGTAAATTCAACCTCTATGTTGTTGTTTATTAAAGTGGGGAGTTATGTAGTGGTCTGTTTATTTTCAAAACCATCACAGTAAAATTTAAAGTGAATAAGTTTTTGCTTTTAAGTCAATAACTTATCTGGAATGGTGAAATTAATAATGTGCGTGTATATTTCCATTCTATGAAAACAACCGTGCATAACTGTTTTGAGTTTTAAAGCAGCATTGATTTCAATCACACTTTCCACACAGCGATTTTTTTGGAGTATCTTATAATAATTTCTTTCTTTTTTTACTTTTCTATTATTTTTGTTGGTATCCTGGGTTAAGTTTAATTCTGAATTTGTCAGTTTGGGCAAGGTTTTTTGCTTTGCTATGATGTGGTTGTTCTCTTTAGCAACTACTGTATTATATTTTCAATGCTGGGACATAATTCAACTTAGAGCTTGACTTGGATGATTTCTTGTAACAGAGGAAATTCTTTAATAAGTAAAGCAACTTTGAAATTATTTAAACAGCTTTGGCAGTCATCAACCTCTCAACAGTTTCCACATCATGTTCTGTCTTTGAAAAGAATTTGGCACAAGGTTAGGATATTTATACTATCAAGATTTCTACTCCAGAACTCCACCTTTTTCTAGATAATTAGAGCTAGTTGCTTTGAATAAATTGCATTAGTTTATTTTCTTTGGTCATTATGTAAATCTAAAATGTGTTCTGCCCTCACACTCCAATTACCATTTTTTATATTGCTTCCCCCTGCCTTTCCTTGGATTTACACAAAATTGCTTTTAGTGATCAAAAGAGATCTGAGGGATCCTCATAATGAGTGGAAAGGAGGTGAAAATAAGGATACACACTTCTGTATGCATCTGCAATGCATTGGTGCTCAGTCCTTAAATCCTGTTATCTCTATGCTTTGAAATTTTCTTAGAAATTTGTTTTGGTCCTTGCATGCAGTCCTCCTAAAGCAATGCAGTTAGATAGCCAGTCTGGATTTACCTTTACTTGAGAAATCACAGTCTGAAAAAAGTGATTTACCTATCCTCAAGTGTCTTGCTTGTCATCCTTTCTTGACTGCTGTACTATGTTTATGATGGTGCTTTACTATATCTCTGTTTCTTCATGTTTTTCTCCCTCCACTCCTTCACCCTGCAGTGCGTTACAGTGACAATTGTATCTAATGACTATCTCTTATTTGACAAACTCAAACCAAAGATGTATAATAATTTGTCTGCTTTGTAGCAACAGTGGCAAGAGAGTGGATTATACTTTTGTCATTGGATTCAACACTTTCATTCAATGAAATGTGAAAGACAATAACAACACTGTTTTAAGGTGAAGATTAGAATCAAAGAAGCCTGCACTTTGGACACACAAACTGGCCAAAACACATTGATAGCAGTTGGTAGGGCACTCTTGAGGTGGTGGCATACCCCTAAAACAAATTATAAATAAACATTCCAATGGTTTGAATTAGTCATTTCTTGTTTATAAGTAGTAAAAATATTCTTTTTCTTGTATCATTTATACTGATATTTAGTTTTGCATGGAAATTAATTTGATTTTACCCAGAGTGGAAAATCTATAGATGCCCTTTTGTTAGATGGTGGTGTAGCATCCCTTTCAATGAATTCGACACACTTCACATTTTAATATAAATCCTGAGGTGCTACAGGAAGAAGGAACTTTGACAATGTACAAGATGTTTTATTGTTCTTCATATTTTTGAAATTACATCTTTTTGAATATCATTTATTTGTAATGCCTCAAACTCATCAGTAAGGTATGTGTTCACATTTTGTATGTGCAGTAATGACTCAGACACTTGTATGTCAATCAGTGAATAGTAATTCTCAATAGTGAAACACAGAATTTTCACTCTTGGGATAGGAAACGGAAGTGTGGTATATACAGAATGTTATATGGCTATGAATCCTAGGGACAAGCTCTTTCCATCACATTTTCACCTCTTTCTTTCTTAATTTTTCTTCCTTTTGGCTGAGTAACTTTTAAGAGAAACCTCTCAGGTCCTCAGTAATATAACATGACATCAGGAGCAGTTAGAAATGTATCCTAATTTTTGGAAGCTGAGCTAGAAACATCTTTAAATATGTGAGCTAGATTTGTTTCTAGCACATCTAATAAAATACTTTGGAAGCCACGTGAAATTTGAGAAGATCCAGTGTGGCAAAAGGAGGAGTGGTTGATACTTACATAATTACACTGACATCATAAACAGGATTAAGGAATTTAAAGAAAAAGGTCATGTATGTCCCCACAATGGGAGAGACACAGTAGCTCTTCACATTTTTGTGGATAGGAGTCACCAGTTTTCACTCAGACACAGAGAGTAAAAGAGGTAATATAACAAAAAAAACCTTTTCTAGAGGAAGAGTTTGTGCGTTTAGTCTGTCTCACATGAGTTGCTGGCAGTCACACCAAGAGGACCCATCAACATTATCTCTCCTGCTACAGGTTTTCATCACTTTGCATTCCTACTGCCTAGTAGAATTAGGTACATGTATTGGATATTACTGCACAAGTAATTCATGACTGTGAAACATGTGCTGCAATTAAGCAAGCCAAGAGGTTAAGACCTATTTGGTATGGAGGACAATGGTTAAAACATAAATACAGAGAGACCTGGCAGACTGACTATTACACGCTCCCACAAACCCGCAGTGGCAAGCGCTATGTGCTCACCATGGTGGAAGCAACCACTGGATGGTTGGAGACGTATCCTGTGCCACTGCCCAGAACACTTTTATAGGCCTTGAAAAGCAGGTCTTGTGGTGACATGGCACTCCAGACAGAATTGAGTCAGACAATGGGACCCATTTCCGAAACAATCTCATAGACAAAGAACATGGGCACTGAGTGGGTGTACCACATTCCCTATCATGCACCAGCCTCTGGGAAAGTTGAACGATGCAATGGGCTTTTGAAAACCACACTCAAAGCAATGGGTACTTAACTCTTGGGCCAAAGAACATGGCACTGAGTGGGTGTACCACATTCCCTATCATGCACCAGCCTCTGGGAAAGTTGAACGATGCAATGGGCTTTTGAAAACCACACTCAAAGCAATGGGTAGTGGAACTTTCAAACACTGGGGCACAAATTTAGCAAAAGCCACCAGGTTAGTCAACACCAGAGGATCTGCCAACTGAGCTGGCCCTGCCCAATCAAAACTTTTACATAGTGTAGAGGGGATAAAGTCCCTGTGGTTCACATTAAAAATATGCTGGGAAAAACAGTCTGGATTATTCCTGCCTCGGGTAAGGGTAAACCCATTCGTGAGATTACTTTTGCTCAAGGACCTGGGTGTACTTGGTAGGTGATGCAAAAGGATGGGGAAGAGCAATGTGTGCCTCAAGGGGATTTGATGTTATGTGAAAACAGTCAATGAATTGCGTATCGTCATTGCTGTGGTTGTTGTGTATTATACTAATGGCTTTATATTAAGAATTTGCCCAGGTTAATGAAGACAGAACTCTAATGGAACCAGAGCGGGTGCCCAACAACTTCTTCAAGATCAACATCTTCAACCTGCAGACCCTGAGCATGGACTGTGCTAGATATACCAGCGACAAGTTCCAGATGCAGCATGAAATAGAGACTACATACCATTCTCCTGCTGTGTCCAGTGTCACCTACTCCATTAACTACACTGATCATGGCCTGTGCTAGATATACCAGTGATGAGTTCCAGATGCAGCATACAACAGAGACTACATACCATCCTCCTGCTATGTCCAACATCTCCTACTCCATTGACTGTGCAACTTCCGCATCATCTCTTCTGCCATGAAAAACTGTCATGACAGACAGAACCCAGGGTAACGGACTAAATGAACTTAATAGACATTTTGAAGGAATGACCCATAAACTAAGGGAATGATATGTGTGTATATATGTGTGCATGTATATAGATAGAAACATGAGCATGATGTAAATGGTATGGAGATCACGGTTTAGGTTCAGGATTGTTGCTCCTCCTAGATCGTTATCTGGGAATGGGCTGGGCTTATCAGTGGGTGGTAAGCAGTTGCACTTCGTTATCACTCATTTGCTTATCTTATTACTGTTTTCATTATCACTACTATTTTAATATTGGGGGGGGAGAGTAAGTTTTCTTTTATTTCTATTATTAAACTGTTTTTATCTCAAACTACAAGCCTCCTTATCCTTGCCCCCAATCCTTTCCCCTATCCCCTGGAGGTGGGGGGGAAGTGGGTGAATGGCTGTGTTGGCTGCTGGCCAAGGGCTAGCCCAGTGAAACTATCAAAGGCTTTCCTAAAGTCTAAGTATACCATATCCACAGACCTTCCCTCATCCACTAAGCATGTCACCTTGTCATAGAAGGAGATCAGGTTGGTCAGGCAAGACCTGCCTTTCATAAACCCGTATTGACTGGGCCTGATCCCCTGGCTGTCCTGCACGTGATGCGTGATGGGACTCAGGATGATCTGATCCTCACCTTCTCTGGCACTGAGATCAAACTGACTTTGATCTCAGTGCCAGACTGTAGTTACTCGGATCATCCTTGCGGCCCTTCTTGTAGATGGTGGTGCCTCTGGAAAAACTTACTAAAGAAAGGACAAAACACTGCACAGTAGAGGAAGGAGTGAGGAAAAACAGTATGAGAAACAGCCTGGCAATCACTAAGGTCAGTGTAGAAGGAAGAGGAGGAGGTGTTCCAGGCACTGGAGCAGAAATTCCCCTGCAGCCTTTGGAGAAGGTCATGTGAAGCAGAGTGTCTCCCTCAGCCTGTGGAGGACCACATTGGAGCAGCAGGCAAATATTGCCTGAAAGAAGCTGCAACTCATGGAGAGGACCCACTCTGGAACCGGGGAAAAGCATGATGAGGAAGATAGTTGAAGCTATGGCTTTCATAAATTAAACCACTGCCCAATGTATCTGCGGTGATTAAAATGCTATACCGTGGAGCTGGAAATTCAGTGTCCTTGTCTCAGAAACAGATGAACTTTCTAAAAGCAATATATACTTTAGCTAATGCTTTAAGTCAAAGTGAATTTAGAGTATGTCCATCCACTATGCAGCAAGAAAAACCCTTGTTAGTCATTGATTTATATTATTATGCAAAATTAGTTTTCTATAACAAATATATACATTAAACTGGCATCAACTTCATCACCTCATACTATGATTTTGCTGAGCTTTTCTGCCCTCTACTGATTAAATAGTCATCCCTGATAGACAGCTATGTATCCAAGAAAAATGTTACAAGGAATGCTACCACTCAATAAGGATACCTGGACCAGGGGCGTTAGTTGCCAGATGGAGGACTGCACAGCTCTGTTCTTTTGGCCATTTTTGGTAGCTCAAACAGGACAGCTTCTGCAGAAATCTGAAGTGATAGGGTGAAATGAGAATTATTGCATAAGTCCCAGAGGGCTGGAAAGCAGATGATTTTTACCCTGCACAGATGTACTGCAGTACTCTATAGCATGTCAGGAAAGGACGAGCTGCAAATATATAAAAAAATCAAGATATTTGTTCTCAAAAAATCTATAGTCTTTTATTATTTATCATAGAATCGTAGAATGGTGAGGGTTGGAAGGAACCTTAAAGATCATCCAG
>NW_010329249.1:0-5866 GCF_000700745.2 Antrostomus carolinensis
TTTTATTTTTAATTTTATTTTTTATTTTATTTTAATATTAAATGAAAAATCAAGAAGGTGCAATGAGGTGTCAACATCTTAGGATGGAGAAGAGGCTGCCTTGCCTGACTGATAAGTTTAAGAGACAAAATCAAAAGATAAAATGCTCTTTATGCTCAGCAAAATGTTTTTGATGGGTTTATATTTCTGTTTGCATTGTAGAGTCAATATTTAACCCCCTCTTCCCCTTGTGTAGTAAACATGTATGTACTCCTGGAAGGTGAGATATGTCCCATACTTCTTCCAACCTCTTAAACACTAATTTTTTATGAAGCCTGATGAGGACCCCCCTTTTCTTTTTATTATACTCACCATTCAGCTCCATCTTATCTCCAGTGTCTGGAGGTACCACCCAGGGGACCTTCTGGCAGAGCTGTGGGTGTGAGGGCTACGTGCCCCGTGGGACATGGGTGCTCTCCCCTGCGCTGCCAAAGCCCCAGCATTTGGGTTTTGATTTAAGTCATTGGATTAATCCAGGATCTAGGCTGTGTTTGTTCACCGCCTATGATTATTATCTTTGTTTCTCTTCAAATATTGTTTCTGCTTTAAAGAGTAATGGACATAAAGGCAAATATCTCACCTTTTCCCTCTTGAAATTTCATTAAGCTGTGTATTTATCTTGGATGACAAGATGAGGCCCATGGAGTGAAAGGTTTTCCGGCCACACCTTAACCCTCTATCTTATTCTACCACAATTGTCCACAAAGGAATAAAAACATTTGTATTTATCCACAAGATTTAATTCCTTTTTAAAAGACAAAGAGATCCGTTTGGAGAACAGCTAAGTGTTTTCCGCCGGGCTCTGCAGGTGTAAATCTGTCGTGGAGCATTGAAGCTGTGGAGGAGGTGAAGATAATTCCAGCTCTAAATATTACCAATTTTGGTCCATGAGCTTTTTGATCCTGGAATTAAGCAAGTCCCTGACCCCCAGTGTGAAATCTGTATCGCCAGTGCAGCATCCTGTTAGAACAAGTCCAGAGGAGGCCACCAGGATGATCCAAGGTCTGGAGCACCTCTCCTATAAGGACAGGCTGAGAGAGTTGGGGCTGTTCAGCCTGGAGAAGAGAAGGCTCCGGGGAGATCTTATAGCGGCCTCCCAGTACCTGAAGGGGCTCCAGGAAGGGTGGGGAGGGACTTTTCATAAGGGCAGTTAATGACAGAACAAGGGGAAATGGGTTTAAGCTGAAAGAGGGGAGGTTTAGATGAGATATTAGGAAGAAGTTCTTCACTGTGAGGGTGGTGAGACACTGGAACAGGTTGCCCAAGGAAGTTGTGGCTGCTCCTCCCTGGAGGTGTTCAAGGCCAGGCTGGAAGAGGCTTTGAGCAACCTGGTCTAGTGGAAGGTGTCCCTGCTGATGGCAGGGGAGTTGGAACTGGATGAGCTTTAAGGTCCCTTCCAATCCAAACCATTCTATGATTCTATGATCCTCACTTTGCTTTGCCTACCAACTGTCCTGCTGCCACCACAGAGGCCCCAGTATATTAGTGGTTTTGGTGGGAGGAGGAAAGCCTTTCCCTCTGCTTGTTTTTTCACCTGCTATGACTTGCAGAGCAAAAAAAAAAATCTATTTATTGTTACCTGTAGGAAAAAAAACCCTCCAAAACCTGCTCAGAGCTGCAGGTCTGCAACAGCCAGCACAGCCCGGACACAACCGCTGGTCAATCAGATCCTCCAAGTACCTTAATCACCTTCATTTAATTTTTTCTATTATTTTATTTGCTTTAAAGCTTTGCCCCCTCCCATGTTTTTTAGTAAGTGGTATGAGAATCGTGCAGTGATCGGTGCCCCCAGGGCTGTTTTGCAGAGGAGATGAACAATCTCCTGGTGAAAGTGAGTGTGGTAGATAAATACTGCAGTAATTCCTCCTTTCACCAGTGCAAATAGAGGATGAGGAGGGTTGATGTCCTGTCCATACCCAGCAAAAAACTGCTTGGCAAGGAGGGGTGAAATATTGGTTATTTGCTAAATAATGCCTAGAGATTGTTGGGAATGGGGAGACTGGGAAAGCTGCGGAGAGCAAAGAGTGTCCCTGCCTCTTGCTGGTCATAAAATCTGGGTGAAAATAGTATAGGTCTTTGTGTCACAAATAAAATCAGTTCCTTGGTCCTTCTTCTGAAACCTGAGAGCTCCAAACCCTGGATTAGATGATGTCCTGGTATACTGGTTGCTATCTGGTGCCCAGATGTGGGGCTGCCTTGCCTTGAGTCACATCTTGTGATGGTGCTTCAAAGGCTCCCCAGGTCCCGCTCCTGGATTCTTACCCTAAAATTCTCCATTTATCTATTAGGAGGTGTGAAACCCCCTGATATTTCCACATTGCCTCTGCTGATGGGGCTGAGGCTGTGGCTTTGGGGTGCAATCCTGTGCCTGGGAAGTTTTACTGCGGATCATCACCTTCTCCTTGTTTAATTAGGCCGAGCAGCTGGCTCCTGAGTTGAGATGGGAAACAACCCAAATTATTCTAGATTTGGTACCTCTTCACGCTCATGTTGTCAAATACATCATATTTCTGAGGAACTGAGCTGTTTTTATAGGGATGCTCAGGGCTTCCTGGGGACCTGCTGCAGGAGCAGCACGGAATTGGTGCCAACTTGTAGGTTTGTCTCCATTTCCTCTTTTTTAAAGGGCAAAAGGATAAAAGCTGGGATGGAGAAGCACCATTCTGGGGGGCACAGTTAATGCAGGTAGCTACTTACTGGGGAACAGCATGGATATCCAGACTAAAACACTGGTATTTGGGAAAAACTCTTATTTCATCATGGAAACTTGTCTGGGAGCTGAGCAGTCTGCATCTCCTCGCCTCCTACGTGACAATACCTAGCAGCAAACAAATCCAATAGACGCTGGCGGAGCTCCCGGCCACCGCGATGCTCTGAGTCTAGAAAAAGGATTAATATTATCTAACTGGTACAAAGAGAGCCCACGTTCTTGCTTCAGACTAAGCTGAGAGGGGGAAAACATCTCCACATGTTTGAGGGGAACATCTGGAATTTACTGCAGCCCCAGCCCTGTGCCCAGACTGGGGAGGGAGCTTTGCCCTGGCCCCGACCGAGCGGCACAGCCGTTGAGATGATGTTTGTAAAGCATTTGGACATCCTTCTGCAGAGGAAGTTCTTCTGGGTGTACCCCAGAGTTACTCCGTCCTGTGTAAATCCTACAAATCTCCAATTCAGAAGCTCGGGTGCTGCCATCCCCCATGAGAAAGTGGCTCTCAATGAATAATTACTTCTCTAGAGCTCTGCTGGTGCATTTTCCCAGTTAACTCAGCCATTTATTCTCAGGGGAGTGGTGAGGAGCCCTGGTTGCTCCCACCCAAGCTCTGTTTGCAGATAGACTTGTGCTAATCCCTTTCTTTTCCGGCACGGCGCGAGGAAGGACCCCGTTGTGACACCTGGGCTGGGCCATTCACTGGATGGTGGAAAAATACTGTGGGAGGCTTTGCCGAGCACTCAATATCCTGATTTTACCTCCTCTGGGTAATGGGGGCCCCTGAGGATGGGGGTCCCTCTCTCCTCCTTTGCACTATCATTGCTGAGAACCCTGACCCAGCCTCGTGCGATGCAAATTGTTAGATGCAGAGGATGGAAAATCAAATTGCGTTGGACACTCAGTCTGAAAAGCTGGGAATATTTCTCTGAGAGGCTCAGGGTGAGCAGATGGGACTTGACAGGGATGTGCATGACCAAGAGGTGACTGGTCTTGTTCTAAAACACCCCAAGTCTGAAAAAAACCTGCTTTTCTAGAAATCTGATTGCCCCAAAAAGCTCTGGATGAAAAGAAGAGCTGGGTGATGGCTGATCTCTCTTGGAAACCTGAATCTTAGTGCTGGAAAAAGCCCTAAATGGGAACAGAATTGAGCAAAAGCAAGAGCTACAGCACTGTGAGCATCCTCCCCCGCTGTCCCTGCAGAGATCCCCCCCCTCTGCTCCGGCACCAGCCGATGGGAATGTCCTGCTGGAACCTCCCTGATGTCCTTCAGCAGCTTTCTGGGCAGAGGGAAAGGCCAACTCCTCCATGCAGAGCCCCAACACCACAGCTCCCTTCCCTGGTTCTCATCCCCTGCCCCCAGGAAGGGTATTGCCAGGGGGTCTCCAGTGAGGTGACCATGGGTGACAGACGTGGTGCCCCCTCTTACCTCCCCCACTTTCCTATTTTGGGCTGGGTGGGGGATAAAGCAACGAGCCTGAGTCCCTCAGCTCAGACACCCCGTACCTGACTCCCAAAGCCTTTTTCTTTGCCCTGTTTCCATTTTTTTTTCCAGGACCAGAGCATTTCGACACAAAACCCACCCATCTGTGCTTCTAACTCCTTTTCCTGTAAAAATACTTGTCTTATCTCTTGACTTTCCCTTCTGCAAAGTGGGCTGCCATAAATTACCGCAGGCAGACAGGCTTGGAAACACTTCCAGGGCTTTTTTGCTGTGGATTTCTCTCTGCTTTTGGCTGTTCTTAATAAATGGTGCCCAGACTGTAACAGAAGAAAGAGGAGGAATGTGCCTTGGATTTTTGTGAGACGCAGCGAAGGAGTTTCCCATGGGAACGCCAATCTGCAAAGCTACATTTTTGCCACATCTCCAAAGTACTTTTTCTTTTTTCTCTCTCTCTTTTTTTTTTTTTTACCCCTGTCCTTTTCTTTCCCCATGGCCTGGCCATCGTGGTGAAAATCTGCCTCGACGACTGTGCTGCTCAACTTCTCCTGTGTTTCCCTGACCCCTCTTTGGCATCGCTCAAGGCTGGAGGAAGCACCTTGAAATGGGGTTCCCTGACCCAGGATGGCTTTGCCATGGAGGGCTCTAGCTGGGTTAGAAAGAGACAAAGTGTTTCCATGGATGACAACAGCACCTAGAATGAGAATAGTAAATATTTTGAATCCTCAAGGGTTTTTAATCCTTGTGCTTTATGCCTTAGCTTGCCTCTCTCCTTGGGAATCATCCTCACTCCCCAAAAAACATCTCCTAGAGCTTGTTGCAGAAAGCTTTCCTGCACTTCTCTTCAAAGCAGCTTTGTAATAACCAAGTACCAAAAACTGGGAGGAAACACCAGTCTGATACAGCGTGGCACTTCGGGTGTCCTTGCATTTTCCAACCCCTATTTAGCTCCGTGTAACCAACTTGTTCCCACTGCTCTCTGGTTTGCAAATGTTGTGTAGGTCAAGTTGAAGATTTTTCTTGGCTCTGGTCCTGCAAGTCCTTGCCAAGTATGTGGTTTATTGCATGCAAATGTTAGTCAACAGTTACATTATCCAAAAGCAGCCTTTTTTTCTTTTTTCTTTTATTTTTTTTTTCACTTTAAATAAATGATTTGGCACCAACAAGTGTAAATGTTATGTCAGCCTTAGACACTATTTAATCTTGATGGATACGTTAGCGGCGGAGCGTGACGCTAATTGACAGACATTAAATGATGCTTTCTGTTTCTCGTTGCGTACAAACAGGAGTTCTGCTTTGTTAAGGCTGATTAAAACTCCACGTCTCCACAGTTAGGGTGGGATTTTTCTTTTCTGTATTAATCAAGGGGATATTTGTCACTGGGAAAGCCTGTTGTGTTGTTCACCTTGTCGTGATTAATGATTTAACACTCTCGGATGATTTGGTTGCCCAAATGGTACAGCCCTTTTTTTGTCCTTGCGTTTTGTGCTTGAAAAAAACCCATAAAAATAGGAAAAACCAACTGGAAGTCGATGTTCTGTCTATAAAGAAACACTTAGGGGTTGCAAAGAAAAGGGTTGGGAAGGAGAGGAGGAGGGAGGGCAGTGCTTGTGGCAGGGTGAGATGTTTCTCCATGGTAGAGGTTGTGAAGGAGATGGAGCTGCTGCCTGCATCCCACC
>NW_010329250.1:0-16488 GCF_000700745.2 Antrostomus carolinensis
ATTCTATGATTCTATGAAATAAGAATGGAAAATATTTTATTAAGAAAATTATTGAAGAAGAAAGTCATAAATAGTGATATTTTTAAGGATTGATATGTAAACTTTTTTTTTTTTTTTTTTTTTTCTCTGTTTTGCCAATGAAAAGCTCACTGGAGAATTATTTTGTGAATTTTTCAAATAAATCTAAACTCTGATCTAATATTCATAGTTCCTAGTTTGTTTAACCTTTATTAAATAGCTGGCTCTCACATCACAAGGCAGAGGTGATGAGGAAGGAAATAATAAGCTAGGTTATCACTCAGCCAAACAGAAAATTAAGAAAGAAATTAGATTAAAATCTGCTCAAGCGTTAAAGGTTCTGGAGCTTTTATTGTCATTCATTTAGCTCATAACAATTAAATGTAGTTTGACATGACCTGTACATTTGTTCTTTGCTAACTCTGAACATATTAACACAGTCTGTTTGTAAGGCTGAGTGTTTTTCAAGAACATATTTGTTACATTGAAGTAGAAATTATTTATCTTAATTTTTTTTTGTTTTGTTTTTTTTCCATTGTTTACTTATGATCTGTTTTCTCATACTTACAGACCAATAATACACACCAGAAAGATTGGAACATATGATACATAAGGACATATATGTGTTTCCTTTTAACTGAAAAGATCAGAAAGCACACTAATTATTTCAAAACCAGAAACAAAATTTACAACTGAGTTTTGGCTTTCAGGTTTTTTTGGGGGGTTTCTTTAGTTTTTAGTGTTTTGTTGTTTGTTTGTTTTTTTTCCCTCACCAAATACTTACAAAACAATTGGATCTTCAGAAGTTGCTTAGATACATCACTTCTGAATGTTAATCTTTTCCTGCTTGAATGAGATACTTAGGAAGAACTCTAGAAGCATACATTCAAATCATGCACTGAAAATGTTACAGGCTGCAGGGAGTCACACTTAGGGAGTCAGAGGTCTTTGAAGACATGAAAACTATGTATATCCGTATATATGTGTGTGTGTGTGTGTGTGTGTATATATATATATACACACATACATACGTACACACACATACTTATTTCTAGAAAGTACAATTTTATACATTTTTCTATTCAGAAAATCCCAGCCCTTCCCTTCTCTTGTCCATCCACTCTTCCTTCTTTTCTTTCTGGCTTGTAATTAGCATATGCCTAAACAGATTTATTAACATGACAGATATATATGAAAAACAGCTAGTCATGAGATGTGAATCAGACTTTAATTAAGTAAAATAGGTGGACATTCATAGAACTACCTTAATTAAATTATCCCAGTTGTTGCATTTTAAAACTGTACATTCATCTGCATCCAGACTTCTGTATTGCTCATGTAATATGCTTAGGAAATAATTTATCTACTAGTTATAAAAGAGGACAGGATCGTTTGTAATAATCCTCTAATTCTTTCCCAGTAAATTAAATCAGTAAATCTAATTTTGCAAAAAAATCAGTAGGATAGATTAATGCCTTCTAATCTGAACAGTGACACTTTAAGTAGAGGAGCAGCTACCTTGGACCTCATGGGGAAAGGAAGGGTACCCTTGGACCCTTCATAGAGGAAGGTGGGTGCTTCCCACCAAGGGTCAGTTCAGACCTCTGGAAGACCTGGCTGGCCTCTGGAAGTACTAATTTTTTTTTTTATTTTTTTTTTTATTTTTTTTGGTCACAATGAAAGCCTAAAATAATTGAGCTCAGACTTTAAGCACCCTTTGCTTAAATTCCGAGGATGGGATAGGTCTAAACTAAATAAAGACTTCAGGTAACATCAGGTCTCATGATTAATAGGAGGCATTAGTTTGGCTCAACCTGTCCATGAGAATGAGTGTCATCTCCACACTTTCCTTCCCTTGGGAAATCATGTAATTTGGAAGAAGTTGTTTTGTTTTTGTGGGGTTTTGTTTTGTTTTGTTTTGTTTTGTTTTGTTTTGTTTTGTTTTTCTCTGAGCAGTTAAAATTTAATTTTGGGGTGACCAAGCATTTTACTAAGCTTAAGTATTATTTACTGTTTAAATGGTGTCATTAACATCAGAAATGTTATTTGTAGACTAAAGTCTTCCTCAATGCCAGGAAATATATCAAAATCCAGTACTTGCAAATGGATAAACCATACAAATTGAATTAATAATCCTATGTTGAGGAAATAATTATAAAAATTCAGATATGAATTTTAGTTGCATCAGAATGAATTCTGAATAAGCCATTGATATCAATGGACTCAGTCTGATGACATCAATACCAGAGTAAAAATTGGAGATCATTCTTTGGATTTTTTCCAAGTGGATAAAAGTTTTTGCCAAATAACTTTCAAATAAGCTGCTTAACAATTTAAATAGAATGACAGCTTGATATCACAGAACTTTAAAGGAATGTTTTTGGGGAAATCTAGCAAGGGAATATTCCCTCATACAGTTAAATTAAGAGAAAATAGATTAAAACAATGGTTTTTATTTAATAATGGAGTACTAATGAAAGATCTGCTTTGGGAATTTCATACCCTGACATTTTTTCTCTGCGAAAGATTAGAGAAATATAACAGAATAGCATTTGATATTATTAGTCAGCATTAAAATAAAATTGTCTCAGAAAAATAGATAAAACTAATTATGTGTCTCTCCCAAAATAAACATGGCAGCTATTAAATAAAATTTCAAATTAAGCATTTTACAGTCTTTATTTATGCTAAATTGAAAATATGTAATCTTGGAAAAACTGAGTTTTATTAATTTTCAATCTCTTTCTTTTAGATGAGTGATCATTAATTTTGAGTCTAGTATTTTTTTTTTCAAAATGCTCTTATTTACCTTAAATAATCTACACTTATATTTTTTCTTTAGAAAAACTGCATATTTACCCTTCATTCATGTGTAGATTTTATGTTAAACCCAGATATAGCTAAAGGTATGATACTTTCCTGTTTTTTATACACAAAGAGTTAAAGAGAGAGTCCCTATGAAAAGAACCACAACAAATCAGAAACTATGGAGCTGGAAATTTGGAAATTCCTTCTATTGCTTGTACACTCTACTCAAAAAGTAGAAGGTCATTGTTCATTGAAATGAAGCTTATAACACTTACTGAAATGACTTCATAAACATCAATAATTTTCACTAACGAGAATATTTAATTGTCAGAAATTTTTTGTGTGGGACATGTAAATTGAAGGTGGAGTGCAAGGCTTATCAAACAGAAAGTATGTTTGATTGTACTGCATGACAACACAAGAAAAGAGCTATGGAATTTTTTTTTCCTCTTTCAGGTATATACTCTCCCCCATTTTAGAACTTTCACAAAGAAAAGGGGAAAAGCAATGCTCAAAAGAGTGGGCAACTTTTAGATACACAGTACAATACCCCCATAGACTTTTAATTTTTAGCAAGTGACTTCAATTGAAGAAATTGTATGAACTTTAAAAAAGAAAGGCTGAGATGGTAAGCTGCATAAATTTTATACATAAAATTTCCCATGGATGTTATGTGACAGTCGAAACCAACATAAAGTAGACTTTAAAATCCAATATATCATTAATTCAAATATGCATGAAAATCAAACTGAAATCTTAAACTTCATAGTTTCAGATGTGTCTGAATCTAACTCATGTATTTAATTTTTGTGCAATCCAAGGTAAATGCTTACAAGAATATAAACAGAAAGCAAAAAATATTGATCTTCAAATCTCTTCCTAGGTGTCTTCTAAAGTCACATTCTGTTTCCATAACTTGATGCTTGTTTTCTACTGACTCTTGTCATATCTTCTCCAGGTATGGGGGACAATTAGAAGTTAATTCTGAAAACACTGCAAAAAATGAAAGCAATTGTTCATATATCTCTAGTTTAAAGCACATACAAATGTATGTAAACATATATCAGACTGATACTGGCAAATGAGTAATGTCCTTCTCATCAATTCCCCATTACTGAGAAAGGATGGCTTAAATCCAAGTCTAATCTCTGGTTTGAAAATTTGCATTCCTTCTTGACAGAGGATCAGATTTCCTTCCCAGTCTGTCACCCTTTATTACAATCCTTGTGTAACATATCATGGAAGTGCAGAATGTGTGGAAATTAACCACAAAAGAAAATAAATTATGTCACTTAAAGTATCTTCTGAGCATCTGAAAATAAGGTCTTGTAACACCTACAATATCACATAAGCAACTTATTATGTCTAACCTTTAGATGCCTCAAAGAAAGCTGTGGAGGGATGTTTAATTACCTCATAAAATGTAGACTGAGATGTAAAATGGAGAGTGCATATGTGAAAGAGAATGTTAATAGTGGGAATCTCAGTCACTATACAGACAATTTGCAAAGTGAGCAATGTGATTTATCCCAGCTAATGCAGTGGAGACTTGAGGAGACACAATTGCTTTTGCTGCCCTACCTGCAGTCTCACAGTAACCATTTAAGTGTGGTGAATGACCCAACTCTCCAAGCATTCCTCTAAAACACAGCAATTCTTAAATCTTTTGTTAAAACACTCCATCTGGAAATATACATGGCACAAAAGGCTCATCAGTTTAAATATCATAATATTTGAGTCTATAAATAACTGAACAGTATGGATTTCATTAGTGAAAAAGATCATCATTAACTTACTGTTTCAGTGCCAGCATTTCAAATATAGATACCTATCCATCTCCAGTAAGTGTTAATATTGAAGGTATCTATGTTACCTCAGAGTTAGTCAGGAACTTCAGGAACATTGCAATGTAATGGCCCAGACTTGCAAAGAAATAATTGTTAACCCTGAGATAATGTTTCTGCAACAAGTAGTGCACGACAGATTAATATCTGGCAGATTTTTGATCACACATCCTCTGATTTTTATTAGTGCTAGTGCTCTGTCACTCAGATGTTATCCATTTTGATAGATTTATACCTCTCAGAGCAAATACTCCTTCAGTTTCTTTATTGAAAGAAAATGGAAGTCAGATAAAAGACATTACAGGTATCGAATCTCGGGAGTTTGGCAGAAATTGCACAGCACCTTCTGAATACTAAGATCCTGGTACAAATAACACTTCAAGGTAATTCTATTTGGAGGTCTGAGAGTGTCAGGTACTGAAAATTGTAATTACTTTAGATAATGTGGATGATTAAATGAAGGTTTCTCTGGAGTGGATTCCAAAAATCTATTCAGGCTCTGGAACAGTGGAAAAGATAACGGAGTGATATCATATATATGTTTTATATTACATTATATACATTCAGTTTTGCCTTGATACTTTTCCCATGGGATACTAAGACACTTGCAGGATTTTCCTTACGTTTTTAAAAGCCACTGTCATTCATTTAGGATTTGTGGCCATACTAGCAACAATTGATATACAGTTTGGGAAATTTTCACATTTTTACATAAAGTAACATTCACTTCCACTTACATAATGATTGAAAATAAAGTAATTAACATGAGGAATACTTCATTCAGTGCATGCACAAGAAAACTTTTTTTCTTCTCCTTTGTGTTTTTTTTTTTTTTAAGAACTTTCCATAAATTCTTCCCTCCCCGTCCCCCGTCCCCCCCCCAATTCCTATTCAAATAAACAGATTTTTTTAATTTTTTTTTTAATACATTGAAGAGTACTTTTGAAATTTCTGAAGCTTCCAAAGCAATACTGTTTCTTCACCAGACAGCTTTGGAAAATTTCTGCAGTTTGATGATGGTAGAAATTCAACAGTAAAAAAACTAAGTAATGCAACTGATTTTTTTTAATTTTTTTTTTTTTTTTTCTTCCTGGCTCAGTTTGAGTGTGGTTATTTATTTAGAATCAGAGTCAGGTGCTCTGTTTTGGTGCCTAACTGAAGTATTAAAATTCTTAAGCAGCAGAGTCTATCATACTTGGCCAAGTCAAAGTTCTCTTAGTAGGTAGTAATGCTGCCTATACACTCAGTAAAGAAAATTAGGTACATCCAGAGAGCAATTAAGAAAGCCTAGGTAAGTTATCAGTCTTTTTTTATTGACAGTATGGAGAAATGTATTACTCTACAGTGATTCAGTGATTCTGTAGTCTGAAACCTCTGCAAAAGCAAAGATAGAGCCTTTAGTCCCTTCCATTGTGTTGGAAAAAAGTATGGGTGTTTGTAAGTGTTTTTAGTCTTTGAGTTTTGTTCTGCAATATATAATACTCAAATGATAAAATGAGATGAAGATAGGATTTATCCTCCAGAACATATTTTTCCCAAGTGTGCTTCCTGGATAATACTGTCAAGTAGTCTTTAAAAAAAAATAATTAAAAAAAAAAATATATATATATATACACACACACACACACATATATATATATATACACACACACACACACACACACACATATATATATTTAATCAATGATCCATTGCTGATTAACCCCTCAATTAAAACTGTTCCATATGGTATTAATGCAGAATACCTCTCTGAGTCTTAGGTAACACAAAGTTATTTGAAAACATGGTAGATGAAATATTCTTTACAGTTGTACTCCACAAACACTAGGGGCTCATACATTTAAATAAACCTATAGCATAAACAATATACATCATGAAATAAGGTGTAATAAAAAAGATTTAATATTCAAATGTTAGAGCTCTTTTGAGGGATATTGTTAGGTTAAGTGATAAGAAGCTTTTTTACACACGCAAAGAGAGCAGAAGAGAAACAATGACAGATGGGGTAACTCAATAATATGTCCTGGATGCTCTCAAGCTTATCACAGGAGGGCCGTCAGATCTTAAAGGGCCCATGTTCACAAGCACAGAGGAGCACAGAAGCATGCCAAAAGGCAAAAGAACCTGAAAGAACCCAAACTACAGACTCCTGAGAAGGGACATCTTGTCCAGGCTCCTCGGGGGGTTTTTCCAGGACCATTAACCCCACTGTTCAAGTGTGAAACCCATCAAGATGATTGGAGCAACCCTCTGCGTCATGTTTTTGGACTGAAGGATGGTTATTGCCTACAGATATGGGACACAATATGGGATGAAGGGCAAGAGCTGGTGAATAGATGAGGTGACTCCAGCACCAGGTATGTCTCTAAGGGCAAGATCTTGGGAGCGGAGGTTGCTGCTGGGCATCAGGGGAGTCCCAGCCAGCTACAGGTGTGAATGCCTGTGTTTGTATATGTGTTTATGTGGCAGTGTGAGACAGTCTATATCAGCAAATGCAGTGAGGTTTGTATGTCCACCAGATGCCAGCCACTAGACTGGGATTGTGTGGCTAACTGGGATTGTACAGCTATTGACATACTGGATGCCTAAGTCTAGCTGCTGGAGGAATCTATATTACACACACACACACACATATATGTACTTTATATATATATATTTGCACACATACACTGCAGCTGAGCAGAGTGGACGTAAACTAGTGAGACTCACTACTGGACCTCCACCCTGCTCAGCCAGAGAGGGCAGCAGAATGAGGCCACTGGTGCTGACTTTGTTCATCTGAGTGCTCTGTAAGTACTTTTGTGTTATCTGTATGGCCAGCCATGTGTATATGTGTATACATTGGAAACAGAGTGAGCTGCCTATCAGTAATACACACTCAACTTGCTACTGGAGAGACCAGCTATTGAATCAGACTAGGAGGAACTAGAAACTGACATAGGCAGCTCAGTAAGTGAGGGAGGATAAATCTCCTACATTCCCAAAGCTTGCCAGATCAGATAGTTTTAACAGATGTTAATTAAATTCAGAATTGCTTCTGCATATTTTCCTTCTGCAGTGTAGCAGACTGCAAGATAACTTCTCATCAACCAGTATCCCCAAGTCCTTTCTGCAGGGTTGCTCAATCCCTTCATCCCCCAGCCTGTATTGATACTAAGGGTTGCCTCAACCCAGGTGCAGGACTTTGCAGTTGACCTTGTTGAACCTCATGAATTTCACATAGGTCCAGTCCTTGAGCATGTCCAGGTCCCTCTGGATGGTGTCCAGTCCTTCAGGCGTTTCAACCACACCACTCGGCTTGGTGTGACCTGCAAACTTGCTGAGGGTGCACTCAATCCCACTGTCTATGTCATTGATGAAGATATTAAACAGTACTGGTCCCAATATGGACCCCTGAGGGACACCACTCATCACTTATCTCCATTTGGACGTTGAACTGTTGACCACTATCCTCTGGGTGCAACCATCCAACCATTTCCTCATCCATCAAACAGTTCACCCATCAAATCCATATCTCTCCAATTCAGAGAGAAGGATATTGTGGGAGACCATGTCAAAGGCTTTACAGAAGTCCAGATAGATGACAACTGTAGCTCTTCCTTTTTCCACTGATGTAGTAACTCCACCACAGAAAGACACTAATTTGGTGAGGCAGAACTTACCCTTGGTGAAGCCATGCTGGCTGCCTCAAGTCACCTCCTTGTCATCTATGTGCCATAACAGAGCTTCTAGGAGGATCTGATCCATGATCTTTCCAGGCACAGAGGTGAGGCTGACAGGGCGGTAGTTCCCAGGGTCCTCCTTTCTATTTTTTTTTTTTTTTTTTTTTTTTTTTTTTTTACAAATAGCCACAATGTTTCCTTTGTTCCAATCACCAGGGACTTCACCTGACTGCCATGACTTTTCAAATATCATGGAAAGTGTTTTGGCAACTGCATCAGCCAATTCTCTCATGACTTTGGGATGCATCTCATGAGGTCTCACAGACTTAGGTATGTAGTATCTATGCTATCCCATTTTTCCTTCTCCTTTTATGTAAAATAAATGGTATTTTAATCAATATCTGAAAAAATCAAAGTGTCTTTCTTTCTGGAATCCATAACAGTGCATTACATTATGAATTTGCTGAATGTGTAAGTCCAGTATCAGTGCCAGAAACTGCTACCAAGACTTAGAATTGTGCAGGTAAAAGGTGGTCAGAAATTGGATAGTAATCTCTCCAGTGTATATTCTCTGCAGAACTTGACAAGCATGTAAGCTATCTTTATGGACTGTGGTTACAGGAGTAGGCAAGTGCTGTCTGATGCTGCAAACACTAATTTCATACTTCTATGTAGAATTCAGTTAATGGAAAAAAAGATCTACTGTAGATGTCTTCTCTTCCTGTCCTTCTTTTGCTGTGCTTTACTCTAACAGTGTTTCTCAGCTAAAGTAAGACAAATTTTAAGACTACATCTGTGCTAGTGAGCTAAAATGCCAGTGAGGCAATGAGGCCACATGGCCTGGAATGATTCACACCAACAATATAAAATTCTCTTATCCTCCAAAAAAAGGCAGATAAATGCAAACTGTATATTTGAAAAAGCTTCTGACCAACATTAATTCCTGAATGGTATCCAGAAATTTTCAGGGATTCAACTACTTTGTCACAGGATCACAGAAAGGTTGAGGTTGGAAGGGAATTCTAGAGGTCACCTGCTCAAGTAGGAACACCTAGACCTAATTGACCATGATTGTGTCCAGGTGGTTCTTTAATATCCCCAAGGATGGAGATATCACAACCCCTTCAAGCAACCTCTGCCAGTGCTTGCTCACCCTCACAGTACGAAAAAGTGTTCCCTGATGTTCAGATGGAAACTCCTGTGTTTCAGGTTGTGCCCATTTCCTCTGGGCCTGCCACTAGGCACCATTGAAAAGAGCATGGTTCCATCCTCTCTGTACCCTCCCTCCAGGTATTTGTATACATTAATAAGATTCCTCTAAACTTTCTTTTCTCCAGGTTAAACAGTCCCAGCTCTCTCAGTCTTTCCTCATAGGAGATGTACCCCATTCCCTTAATCATCTTCATGGCCTTTTGTTAAACTCTGTCCAGTAAGTCCATGTCACTCTTGTACAGAGAGGCCCAGTACTGTACACGGTACTCCAGGTGAGCAGAGGAAAAACATGACCTTTCTCGACCTGCTGACAGTACTTTGTCTAATGCAGCCCAGGAAAACATTAGCCTCCTTTGCACCAAAGGCACATTGTTGGTTCATATTCAACTTGCCCGCCAGGACCCCAGGGCCTTTTCTGCCAAGTTGTATTTCATCTTAGTGGCCCCCAACATATATTGGTGCATGGGATTGTTCCTCCCCACATGCAGGACTTTGCATTTTCCCTCACTGAACTTCATGAGGTTCCTGTCGGCCCCTTTCTCCAGCCCTCTGGATGACAGCATGACTGTCTTTCGTGTCAGCCACTCCTCCCAGTTAGGTGTACACTCTGCCCCATCATCCAGATCATTAATAAAGATGTTAAAAAGGAGTAGACCCAGTACTGATTCCTGGGATGTATTGCTATTTACTGGCCTCCAACCAGATATCATCATTTACCAGTAGCTTCTGGGCTGGCCATTCAGCCAATTTTCAACCCACATCACTGTCTGCTCCTCCAGCCTGTACATCATCAGCTCTTCTATGAGAATCATATGGGAGACAGTGTCAAAGGCTTTACTGTAGTCCAGGTAGACAATATCTACTGATCTCCCCTCATTTTCCAAGCCAGTTGTTCCTTCATAGAAAGAAGAAACAGGTTGATCAAGCATGACCTCCTTAGTAAATTCTTGCTGTCTACTCCTGATCACTTTCTCATCCTTCATGTCCTTATTATTTATTTATTCTGCCAGGTATTTATTTACTTGTGTCTATTAGTTATTTATTATGGCCAAAGTACATAAATTTTAAAATTTAATAGGATAACACTGCATTTATTCTTAGGGTTTTTTTGGTGATTGGTTGTGATTATACTGTTAGAAATAGTGGGCCAGGACCTCCTACGTTATACCGTATCCCTGCAGTACACAGAGTGGAATGAAGTGAGCTGGGGGAAATGGCACCTGACCGACTATTCCAGCTATGAACAAGGTTTGAGGACTTTCTCCAAACAGTCCTCATAATGATAACATGGAAGTTCGCATTATCTTTAAGTGATTATGTTTGAAACTAAAACTCAACAACACCTTTTCTTTTTACCGTTTCTAACCTTGGAAAATAGTCTTGATTTTTGATCAGACTTAATATTAACCTTAAAAAGTGAATGAAAATGAAAACATCTGACTCTGGACATACAGAATATTTTTAGGTGAGATTAAAATTTCATTGGTTTAGATGTTTTTAAGTACCATCAAAGGGGAACTTATAATTCTGGTGTGTCTTATGGGAAAAATATTCTATTACTGTAGTCTTTAATTCAACATGAACTTTATTGTTGTTTAAAAAATGGTCACCAAGAGGTTTTATCAAAGTCAGAATGAAATTGAAAGATTAAAATAAAAGTCATTTGGAGGCAGCTCTTGTAGTGTTATTTTCTCTCCTTGAGCAGCCCACTGATTTCAAAATCAATATATCATAAGAACAATCTAATATTTTATTAGGCACAGGTTACATATTTTAAATTAATCTAAGATTTTTTCACAGCCTTGTCTAGTTATTCACTGTTTCTGATATTTCTTGTCTTTTTTTTTTTTTTTTTTATCTCTTTTCCCTCTTTGTGAAGTTTCTTCTTTATTTACAGACTGGTTTTTCAGAGGCGTACTGCTGAAGGGACATAAAATTTTTCCAAGGAGAAAGATAGAGAGCAGGAACACAAAGTTGAAGAGATGCTAAGAAGCAAGAAATCAACAAGAATCATTGACAGTCTCTAGAGAACAGGTTTCTGTAGTTGATTCAGGATGTAAATGAGATTTTGCCATATGATTTTACCAAATTCAGCCAAATATTCTTGATCACAACACTCGTGCAAAAAAAGTTGAAGTAGGTTCACAAGTATAGATTTCTTAGTGAGGGCAACAGCTGATAGCATAAAACAACTCCAATAGTGAAAGTTACTTTTGGAGAAAAATATAAAATGGGAAGCAAGAGAGGAAAAGGGGAAAAAATGGGCAAAAGGAAGGGTAGGGGCAAGGGAAAATGCAGACTGTCACCAGTGGTTGGCCTGGAAGACCAGTGACAGGATTGCAGGGGAGCATCCTCCACTGAGGGGGAGCTCTCTTCAGTGCAAAAGATGGTCAGGAGGAAGATGACAAGAATGGTGATAATGATTTATTTGCCTTGCCTTTGGCCCTTAGCACTATATACTTTTCATCATCACCCTCTATAACTCTATTATTTGTTCACATTTGTAGTGCTGCTAGGACAGGTTGGCACATACCAATCATGTGCAAGTATTGCACATTATCTGTTAAGTTTCTGTGCACATGTGTTATTGGATGATATTGGTCAAGCATTTAAAGCACTATTGTCTATTTTATTGTGCACTATGTTTGGTTTTCTATTTATTAGAGAAAACGGTAAAAAAAAAACAAAACCACAAACTCCTCAAATCTGCAAAACGAGAAAAGGACAGGAGTGTAAAGAGTGGTGATTGTCATGCCAGTGATAGCCACTTCCCATGAGAACCTGCTGTACCAACACTACTAGGATTGGCAGGTGCAAGCCCATGAGACCAACAGCATGAGAACAATAGCATGGGAACAAAAGGAAATATAAAACCACAGAGGCTCTGATAAGGCACTTCTACAGCAGCTTCAGTGAAAGGTTGCAGAGCTGCCAGCAGCACACCCCTAGCAGAGCTATGGCTAAGGTACTAATGTAACTCAGGCCCTGTGCAACAGTATCTGCTGTTCTATAATCATCTTCATGATGGTATTTTGTAGCAAAGACATTTAGTCCATCTGCGTTTACTCTGTCTTGTTAGATTTTCTTTTTCAAGATGAAAACTTACACTTAGCTTTCTCTTTTAAAGCCATTATTTTGCAGGTTCTACATAATAATATGGAAGCACAGAGGAATGGTAATTATTCTTTCCAGTCAGGGAATTAATTATAGTTCAACATCACATTCATGAAATCTATGTAATAGGTATCATTTGTATGTGCTTAAAATATTAAATATTACTTAGGAATAGCATTTTTAGTACTGGCTTTAGTTTTCCTTTTACAATTGGCTGTGAATTAAATCACTACATTAATTTAATGTGCTGAAATAAATAATATACATGACAGCTGTTGCATTACACTGAATATTAATGCCAGAATAATCACAGTAGCCAAACATCTTGCTCAGAGGCTTTGAAAAATGAATTATAAGGCAATTAATAAGGGCTAATTTGTTGTTAAGTCCAAAGAAGAATACTTCGAAATGCAATGTTTGTGCAGGCAACTGTTCACTTTCAGAAATTGGTTGGGATTTTTCTTTCAAATGTGTAATGAGAAAACATCAACATTTGCAGTTCAGTTGTTTGAAGGTTAAAACAACAAACCAAAAGAGGCTACAGTTCTGAAAATGTTTTCTTTGCTTGGTTTACCAGATCCATTATTAAGAACTGCTTTTTAAGTTTTCATGACATCTCTCTTGATGTTCAATGTGATAAGAAACTTAAGTTCAGTGATCAATGCCAGGTTTTAATTTAAGTATCAATGCCAATATGTATTTTAATCTGATCTGATATTTATTTGTGTAGGAATTTAGGTGAGATGAGCTGTTTTCTTAGCAGAATCAGAATACTCTGAATTTTCACTCCTTTTAATTCAGATTCTATGTTTGCATCATAAGTCTTTAATTTTAAACATAAAATATGTAATTTAGGTTTACATGTTATTTTACTTGTGTTCTTTTAACATATGTAACACATTACATGTGTTATATTAAGATACATAAAGGGTAGGTAGATTTATCAGAAGTGTTTAAAGACATTTTTTGCTTTCTTTTCTTTTACTCTCACCTTCTTATGCTGAGAGTGAGTACAGGGAATAAGAAGCTTTGTAAAAAAAGATTCACTATTATAAATCCTGTTAACACATGAAAAAGCCCAGTCCTGTACAAAAGATACTTACCACCATAAGAGATTGCCAGAGTTGGGGTTTAAGTATAGCATAAACCTGAAGCCTTGACTATCAGGTCCAAGAATACACGATGTATTCATCCTCTTAGATTTCAATGGAGAGAAAAAAGGTTTGCAGTCTTCAAAACTGAATAAAAATTAAGACACCAAGCAGCAAAACTGATACAGGTCAAAACTGTAGTTCTCAGATAGCTAACTGCTCTGTTCTTTGTATCATATTACTATCGTGATCTACAGGGTTACCCGGTCTGTGAGTGTATTGCGATTGTGACCGTGGTTTTGTCAGATTTTGTAATATACGACAATAATCCGCATCACAGTTTGGAGTCAGCTAGGCATGCCCAGCAAGAAATCAAGTTCTCGTGGAAAGTTCATGCAGAGAGTTCAACCTCTTTGGGAAAGGAAAAGTACTTGCAGCATGGGAAGTTCTCAGAGAGAGAGGCTCCATTTTGGACAAATATTAAGACATTTTTATATCATACAGATATAACAAAGCATAAGATACCACCACATCGAGTAGCTAAAAGGTGCTGTTAATTTTTATTTTTTTACCTGGGGCAGCAAATAGATTATGATGTCTGCTGTTCTTTCAGAACAAATTTTACTTTTCCAGACTGTCTTCTTGTTCTGAGTTAGAACAGTCCATGTCAGTTACCATTTCTTACTTTATCAGGATGTTTTCCCCTTTTTCCAGACTATATTTCACCTTTTCAGATGTTTATTTGCCATTACAGTTTGTTAGTTTTGCACTGTTCAATGGTATATCAGGATGTCACTGGTTTGTAGGTGCACAGCTGCACTTCAAAGATGCCATCTGTGCTTCTCAAAGTTGCTTTTGGCTCACAGACTAACAGTTCCCAAGCTGGCAGGCATTTTCTCTGTCAGTATTTGAGTAGACAATTTCTTCTGCTTACTAATTTTCCTCTTGAACGAGGTCACCTATCTGGCTGCTCACATCAGTTGCTACCTTCAAAGACCCTTGTCCTACCATTCTCTCTGGAACCTCTCTATTAAGGTTGTGATCGTTACTGCAGAATAGGCTTGAACCTTGGTGATAGCAGAACAGGCTTAGACCATCTCATAGGGTATTTTCCAAGATAATGTGTTTTACGCTGTCTTCTGAAATGAAGGAGGCAATCTGGCAACCAGCCCCAAATAGAAGTGTTCCACTGCTGCAAAACCTACCCTTTTTCTCAACCTTCCCAATCTCATCTTCTTCCCACAGAGAGAATAATTAAGAGAAGAATTGGGAAGGTGGGGAAAAGACACCCTCTTTTTTTCCAGATGTAAAAATCCTGGACTAAAAGAACAGCCTTTGTCAGCTTTTTCTTTTTTTTTTTTTTTTTTTTTTTTTTACCAAACATACCTCAGAACAGTCGAGACAAAGTACCTGAATTGCACCAGTGCTGAGAAACACAAGAAGGGCAAACATCAGTGTGGGAATAATCACATCAATATGTGTGGACAGATTTGAAAAAAACCCACATTTCTTTAAACCTGGAATGCAGGACTGATTCAGTCACACATGGATGTAGCACTCTGTGATAAGGGGCTCAGGGGAAAATCATGGATAATTCTGCAAACTGGAATGACTCTGGGGGTTTTTGGTTTGGTTTGTTTGGGTTTTTTTTGTTTTTTGTGTTTTGGTTTGGTTTGGTTTTTTTCTCCTTGCATAAAAGTAGGTCCATCTCACAGTTTCTCATGAGAATCAATCATCCCTTATGGTGCTTCCTTATGTGAATAAGAATTTCACATCCATATGTCTCAGCTTACTCCAGTTTGGTGCTGAAAAGTAAAAAACTAAAACTCATGAAAAATGCATGTCTTTTGCTCTTCTACAGATTTATAACTGCATGTACTGATTTCACCTTTGAAAATCCATTATACAACCTTCACCTTCTAAAAAGATGATTTTAAGGACTCAGTGTTCAAGAGTATTGTCTTTTTGGTAACTGACTGTGGGACTAAAAGCCTTCCTAAAATGCTCTGAGATTTTCAAAAAAAGGATGCTTTATAATGGGGAATCAGAAGTCAGTGTTAAATATGTTTTAAAGCACTCAATAAGGCTTTGATTGATGCCTAGAATCATGGTTGATTTTTGATGGAATGACATGGCTTGTATTTCTCTATTTTGTTTTTTGTAGATACACTCATTAATCTATATGGAAGTCTTTAATATTTATTATGTTTGTAGCTAGTGTTGGTATGTTATGTGAAATAAAATTTTAGTGTGTGTACTGTAGTTTAATATTCTTTGCCTTATTTTCATATTTTATAGCATAAATATGGAATTATATCTGAAAAATCAATACTTTCTTACATTACTTCAAGGACCATCTTGAGTATCATCCTAAATGCAATGAATACACATGTGAGAGACCAGACAAATACGGCCAGATCTGGTGTCTTACTTGCAATACTTTAAAAAACAAAATAAAACAAAACAAAAAAACCACAAGTTTTAAATCATGTATTGCATAATTAAGCAACTGAATACTAAACATTATGGCAATGCAGTAATTTCTCACATTCTTATATCTTCTTATATGCCAGTTTAGAGGTGGAAAATAATAATTGGGTAAAAAATTAGTTTCATAATTGTCAATTAGTCATTGAAAGAGTCCATATACAACTTCTTAGGCCCAGAACCTCTGTGCGTTCACAGGCTTTTGACAATTTAATCCAAAATGGGGGGGGGGGGGGGTGATGACAATATTTT
>NW_010329250.1:16500-33447 GCF_000700745.2 Antrostomus carolinensis
TTTTACATCTTTTGTCTGTGATAGGAACCTGATGGAGTGGGTACAGATCAAACTTGATTTCAAAAAAAATTATGTAAGAACAATAAAATTTCTTGTGACTAGCCCAGAATTATCAGTTAGTGTGCATTTTCTTGAGGAAAGAATGAAAGGAGGAAGGGGAAAAAGACTAAGATGAATGTATTTTTCTTTAAAGACTACAGATTCAAGCCATCCTTATCAGGCATTAAATACCAATAGAAAATAGACTAAAAAATAACATTAAATAAAAGTAAAAAAGAAAACACAGAACAGAAAGGTTGAGCTTGGAAGGTACCTCTGGAGGTCATCTGGTCAAATCCCTCTGCACAGGTAGGGTTCCCTAAAAACAGTTGTCCAGACAGCTTTCAATATCTCCAAAAATGCAGGCTCCACAAACTCTCTGGACAACCTGTGTCACTGCTTGGTCACCTTCACAGTAAAAAAGAGTTTCCTGATGCTTAAAGGGAACCTGTTGTGTTTCAGGTTGTGCCCATTGCTTCTTAACCTGTCATTGGGCACCACTGAAAAGAACATGGTTCCATCTTTACATCCCACCTTCAGATCCTACCTTCTTTATATCCTACCTAGCTTTTCTAGACTGAATAGACTAATTTCTCTCAGCCTTTCCTCATAGGAGACATGCTCCAGTCCCTTAATCATCTTTGTGGCCCTTTGCTGGACTCTCTCCAGTATATCTGTGTCTCTCTTCTACTGACGAGCCCTGAACTAGGCAAAGTACTTGCTAGCTCATGTTCAACCTGGTGTTCACCAGGACTCTTAGGGCCTTTTCTGCCAAGTTGCATTCCAGCTGTGTGGTGCCCAACATATATTGGTGCAAGGGACTGTTCTTCCCCATGTGCAGAATTTTGCATTTCCCCTTGCTGACTTTCATGAGGTTCCTGTCCACCCCTTTCTCTAGCCTGTCAAGTTCCCTCTCGTTGGCAACACAACCCTCCAGCATATCAGCCATTCTTCTTGGTTTTGTGTACTCTGCAAATTTGCTGAGGGTACAGTCTGTCCCATCATCCAGATCATTAATGATTTTATTAAACAGGACTGAACGCAGCATTGATCCCTTGGGTGTATTGCTAGTCGTTGGCCTCCAAGTAGACTTAATTAGTAATTGTACACTCTGGACCCAGGAGAGAAAAAAATGAAACACAAAAATACCGTATGAGCTCCCATTGTGAGTTAAACACACATTTTTTGATTGAAGAGTTTTCCATACAAAATGTAGTATAAAGTCAGCTCATGAGCAATGCATACCTAAGGCATTTTTATGGGGCTCCTTTCCAATATATTATTCTCTCATCAGCTTCACTTCTCTGCCTTTCACAAGAGTTTGGGAAGACATGTTGTGTATTAATTGGGAAGTTTCACCATGAATTTCTGTTCAGTTTATTTCAGAGGTCTCTGTTTTGCTTTTGCCTTCTTTTAAGTGCAGGCTTTCTCCCTCTGCGTACACACCAACCTTGTAAATTCATATCCCATGTACAGTGTTACTCTCCAGTATACTTTTGAACAGGAGAAATTACAAGCAACAGATAAAGAATTTGTTCCAAAAGGATGGGGTACTAATATGGCATCATCACCATGTTGAGCCCTTCACAGCTGAGGATGACAGTGCTGGATGACATGCATCGATTAAAACTGGTAGGCATATATATGTATAGTTAAGTGAATAAAGCCGAGTAACATAAAAACTGTTTCTCTCCCATGTCAGAGTATCCAATTCTTTTCCTATGAACTAGTTCACCATATAAAAGCTGAATGACTATTTATGTCATCTATCTATACCATATATCTGGCTCACCGTAGCTGCATTTAATTAGCTTTATATGAGAAAATGTGTAATGAGAAAGTTGCATGCCCTCATCCCTGGCCAATTTGACATAATACTTCAATTAAAACATGTTACAAAAATGTCTCTAATGGAATTTCTCCAGGTCTACAGCTTTGTAGGTCTTCACGAACTGTCAAATGAAAGTCAGACTCATTTCACAGGTTCGTACAAAAGGATTAGTTCAGACTATGGGAGTGTAAATTCCTCAGTTCTCCCATAAAAAACTATGTTCAAGAACAGATATATCTTATTCATATTTATTGATGAAAGAACATTTGAACACTTCAGCTATGGAAGTTTCCTCCTACTGCTGCTAAGTCATCAAATTATCGTATACAATTTTTTTCAGAAACTGGAATGGCTTCTGGATCAATCCTTTTATTCTACTCAAATCCTGTTTGTAATTGATGATTTTTGCCCAGCATTCCCTGCCTTTTATAAGAAAATTTCTACAGCAGGAAATGTCTAAATTCTATCATTTTAACAATATAGATAAACCTCCAGTACAGAGAAAATGCTGAAAATTCACAAGCCAAATTCAGTGGATGAGGCTCTTCAGAGGTAGTCAATGATGTCTGGAAGGATTTCTGAGGAAGGAAAAGGAATTTGGAAGTGAGGCAAACAGAAATAAGACGAATGTGTGAAGTCAGGACTTTGGGATGATAAGGGTGTTTATTTTATTAAAACTTTGTCCCCAAAAAAATATTCACAGCTGTTGGTACTTTAGATTCTTATTACAGTGAGAACCATGCCTTGTTTCCCATTTTACTCCTTCAGAACTCAACAACTTCAGAACAACTAATTTCTTTTGTGCTTCACCCACTGCCTAAGGGTGAGTACTTCATTTAGTTTTCCTAATTTGAATGTTTATGATTGTGTATTTCTTCAGCTAGTTTTTGCAGAACTCACTGAGAGATATGTTATTGATCTTCCATTGTATAATCTGTACACATCAATATTAGAACATTTATAATTTCAATTATTTCTACCTATAAAGCTGTTATCTTGCAACTTACAAATTGTACATGACATCTCATCTTTCAAGTTACTAAATCAAATACTTTCCTTCACAATTCCATTTGGAAAGAAAACACAATTTGTATTCCAATGAAATCTACATTAGTAGGTTCCAAATTAAATCTGAACAAGAAAGAAAACAAACAAACACACAAAAAACCCCCCCAAAAAAACCCCAAAAAACCTCTGCTGCAAGAAATCTCTTTATTTATCATATTAATCTCAATTACTTCAGGAAATTGGCTGTACTGAGTAAAATGCTGCTGAAGCAATCATCAGAAAATTGCTAAGTCTGAAATTGACAGTGCTCTGTTTTTTATGGTGTCTGGGTTGTTGGGTTTTTTTGTTTATTTGTTTGTCTTTTTAATGATTCCTCTTTAATATAATACATATTATTTTTTATTATTTTGTGAGTGTGAAAATACAACACAGTCAAAGGGATTTAAAACTATTCTTCACTGTAAAACCTCAATGTTTTCCTTTGGCTATAGGTATTACTTTCTTTAAGTCTGTGTAGGTGCTTGATGCCAGAAATATAAAATAAAATTGAAAGGAATAGAGGTGCATACAAAAATACTTAAATACTTTTTACAGAGTGAAACTCAGATTTGAATGATCTCAAGATATTTTTGAAATTTGAAGCTGGAAGTACAGCTTTCAGCTGATCCACTGCCATTTAATTATATCTTGCCTTTATTTTTATTTTCTCTAAAATCAGCCCTACAAAGACATCCCATAACTCAGTGTTATTTAATCTTTCTGCTTTGCTGATACACATGGAGGACTCCCTTCACCATTATATGAATTCATAAAAACAGTCTGACTGAATTCTTCCCTAAGACTGACTAGTGCAACAGTGCCTAGCAGAAACTGATCAAGAAAGACTTTTTAACAATTACTTTCATTTGACTGAGTTATTTTTTACTCCACCTTGTTTTGTTGACTATGTAATCTGCTGCAGGTTTATTTAAATAATTATTACACTAATCTTCACTTCTCCCAATGTTTCTATTTTTCTTCTCAAATTTTTCCTGTACAATTCCCTGGAAATATTATTCCCCAAAAAAAGGAATTTGGTGTTTAAAAAAAAAAAATAGTATATTAAGTTTTATAAAATTATTGGTTTGGTGGGCGGTGTTGCATTGGTTGAAATTTGTAACTGAAACTGTAACTTTTAGAATTAAGTTACCATTTTTTAAATTATTATTATTATTTTTTAATAATAAACTGTTAATTAAACTGTGTATGTAGAAAACATTTTTATTTTTTTTTAATAACAGTGGATAGATACAATACACTTGAAAGGCAACTAGACTGTTTTATTTCTAATATGATGAATTACTAGACAAGTGTGAATGCTTGCTTAAGTTCCCAAGGATAAAAGTTAACTTACAAGAGACAGAATGGGTTTTGCTAAGTTTTTGTTGTTTGGTTATATTATTTTCCTCTACTTCATAAAATAAAATTGCCAAGAAACTTAGTTATAATCATCAAAGTTAGCAAAGACATTCAAATTTACTGTGCTGGTTTCTATTGTTTTGGTTGAACAGCTATATGCTTTAATTCTAGTGGCATATAGTTCAGTCAATCTCTGCAGAAAACAATTCACTATAGCCTCATACTGCTGTTAAATGCCTCCTGAGAACTGTCCTCTGTGATTAAAATATATCATTTAACTGGCTGAGACAAGGTCAGGCAATATATACATGTTACACTTAGAGTTAATTGATTTCCATATTTAGATTTTTCAGTCATTCCATTGTAAAAAAGACTTTTCTAAGAAACTCCACTGCCTGAAGCTATTATCTAATACTTGAGAAGAGATAAATTTTACACTGAAGAAATATTTTTTTATTTATGAAATTCCTTTCCAGTTTTGCTGATAACATTCACTTTTTCTCTTTTCTCATGTATTGGGTTTGTTTGTCCAGGTTTTTGTAGCGGGGGGTGCATAGGGATGGCTTCTGTGAGAAGTTACCAGAAGCTTCCCCCATGTCTGACAAAGCCAATGCCAGCCAGCTACAAGATGGATCTGCCACTGGCCAAGGCTGATCCCATCAGTAATGATGGCAACGCCTCTGGGATAATATTAATTAAGAAAGGGAAGAGAAAAAAAAACAAACCAAACCAAAACAAAACAAAATCAACCAATGAGTTATGCAACTGGAGAGAAGAGTGAGAATATGCGAGAGAAAGAAGTCAGCAGACACCAAGGTCAGTGAAGAAGGAGGGAGATGAGGTGCTCCAGGTACTGGAGCAGGGATTCCCCTGTAACTTGTGGTGAAGACCATGGTGAGGCAGGTTGTCCCCCTGCAGTCCACAGAGGTCCATGGTGGAGCAGATGTCTACCTGTAGCTTGTGGAGGATCCCACAATAGAGCAGATGGATGCCCAAAGGAAACTGTGACCCCGTGGGAAGCCCATGCTGGAGTAGGTTTCTGGCAGGACCTGTGGCCCCTGTGGAGAGAGGAACCCACACTGGAGCAGATTTGCCAGTAGGACTAGTGACCCTGTGGAGGACCTATGCTGGAGCAGTCTGTTCCTGAATGACTGAACACCATGGAAAGGACCCATGCTGAAGAAGTTTGTGAAGAACTGTTGTTCATGGCAAAGACTCGTGTTGGAGAAGATTGTGGAGAACTGTCTCCTGTGAGAGGGACCCCAGACTAGAGCAGGGGAAGAGTGTGAGGAGTCCTCCCCTTGAGGAACAAGGAGCAGCAGAAACAACGTGTGATGAACTGACTGCAACCCCTATTCCCCGTCCCTCTGTGCCACTGTGGGGGAGGAGGTGGAAATTGGGAATAAAGTTAAGCCCAGGAAGAAGGGAGGGGTGAGGGAAGGTGTTTTAAGATTTAGTTTTATTTCTCATTATCCTACTCTAATTTGATTGGTAATAAATTAGATTCATTTTCCCCACATAGAGTCTGTTTTGCCCATGACAGTAAGATTATTGGTGAATAATCTCTCTCTGTCCTTATCTTGATCCATGAACCTTTCATCATATTTTCTCTCCATTGTCCACCTGGGAAGGAGGAGTGATTGAGAGGCTTTGGTGGGCATCTGGTTTCTAGCCAGGGTCAACCCACCACAGCAACCTGTTCCAGTGTCTCACCATCCTCACAGTAAATAATTCCATTGATCCTGGACAGTATCACATTGTATTTAAGAAGTCTTTCTGGAAATAATGAAGTCAACTACTTGACAGCACTTTCTGGACTTTTTTTATTCTAGGTATTAAACTAAACAACTATTGTTTCTAAAAGAAAAATAAAAACTTTCAGGTATAATTTGCCAGCTAAATATTGTTTGACATGCATTTTTCCATTAAAATCCTGCTAAAAAGTAGTTTTATAAATTTCGTAGTCTATTCATTAAAGCAAGTACCACTGTTAAAATTATGATATGGAGAGACTAGAATATCTAAAACTCCAACTGTATTACCATCCATTCCCTGGAAGTAGGTAAATCTTCCGAAGTTGTATTTTGGCCTGATCTAACTTCTTCTTATATGTTATTCCTACAAAGTTAAGTAGCAACATGAGGTTTGAGTCTTTTATGACTAGCAGTAAACCTGCTTCAACTCTGTTATTTGCAAAACAGGTCTGAAACAAAAATCCTATATGGAGGACACCTTTGACTTTATTTCCACAGAGAGTATCATATTTCGATTGTCTAGATATAAAGGATAACAAATGATAACTTTTAGTTACTGTAGAGATACACTTTTTAAAAAATATTAAAGCCTCTGAGGATTTTTATTTTCCCTCTGGGTGTGTATTAGTTTTTACCTGATTTTATGACTAAATACTCTTCAAAGTATTATTGAAATGTTGCTGTGACATTCACAGCAAATTTTCCTGCATTGTATACTTTACAAAAGCAAGAATGTGCTGTCATCTAAAAGAAAGCTATAAGAGTCTATAGATGTCAAGAGAGTGAAACTGAGTGCTATTCTATATATATGGTCAGAGAAAAAGGAAAAAAAAAGATATTTTTTTAAATTATTTTATTTTCTAAGAAGGGAATCTGGGAACTGCCCAGACAGGATAATCATAGAATCATAGAATAGTTTGGGTTGGAAGGGACCTTTAAAAGTTATCAAGTCCAAACCCCCTGCAGTAAGCAGGGACATTTTCAACTACAGCAGATTGCTCAGAGTCCCGTCCAACCCAACCTTGAATATTTCCAGGAATGGGGTTTCTACCACCTCTCTGGGCAGCCTGTTCCAGTGTTTCACCACCTTCATCCTAAAAAAAATTCTTCCCCATACCTAGTTTAAATCTACCCTTTTTTAGTTTAAAACCATTACCCCTTTTCTTGTCACTACAGACCATGTTAAGAAGTTTGTCCCCATCTTTTTCATAGGCCCACTTTAAGTATTGAAAGGCTGCAGTAAGGTTTCCCTGGAACCTTCTCTTCTCCAGGCTCAACAACCACAACATTCTCACCCTGTTCTCACAGAAGACATGTTCGATCACTCTGATAATAACCTCATGTTGTCATGTAATGTTGTCATCCCTCTGATGATGACACCAAGCTGTGTGGTTCAGTCAATATGCTGGAGGGAAGGGTTGTTTTCCAGAGGACTTTGACAGGATTGAGAGATAGGCCCATGTGAACCTCATGAAGTTCAACAAGGCCCAGTGCAAGGTCCTTCACCTGGGTCGGACAACCCCAAGCACAATTACATGCTGGGCAGAAAATGGATTGAGAACAGCCCTGAGGAGAAGGACTTGGGAGTACTGGTGGATGAGAAGCTCACCATGAGCTGTCAGTGTGATTCCACAGTCCAGAAGACCAAGAATATCCTGGGCTGCATCAAAAGAAGCGTGACCAGCAGGTCGGGGGAGGTGATTCTCCCCCTCTACTCTGCTCTGGTGAGACCTTACCTGGAGTACTGCCTCCATTTCTGGGGCCCCCAACAAAAGAAGGACATGGACCTACTGGAGCGAGTCTAGAGGAGGCCCATGAGGATGATCAGAGGGCTGTAGCATCTCTCCTATGAGGACAGGCTGAGACAGTTGGGGCTGTTTAGCCTGGAGAAGAGAAGGCTCCGAGGAGACCTTATAGCAGCCTTGATATACCTGAAGGGCACCTACAGGAAGGCTGGGGAGGGACTTTTTACAAGGGCAGGTAGTGATAGAACAAGGGTTAATAGCTTTAAATTGGAAGAGGGCAGGTTTAGATTAGATATTAGGAAGAAATTCTTTCCTGTGAAGGTGGTCAGACAATGGAACAGGTTGTCCAGAGAAGTTGTGAATGCACCTTCCCTGGAAGTGTTTAAGGCCATATTGGATGAGGCTTTGAGCAACCTGATCTGTTGGGCAGTGTCCCTGCTGATGGCAGGGGGCTTGGAACTAGATGATCTTTAAGGTCCCTTCCAAGCCAAACCATTCTAGGATTCTATGATAATTTTTGTGGTGCTCCTCTGGACCTACTCCAACAGATGGAAAATAGAATTTTTTTCTCCAAGGAACTAAACTGTTCAAATTCACTGATACATTTAGTGAATGTGTCTAGTTACTGACATATTACCATGACATATTACACTTAACATGTATATCCTCTCAAGATTATAATTATGTCATAGATCATTGATTATGTACCTGTGGTGGTACAGGCTGCATTGTGACAACAACACCAACCAACATCATTCTTGCTTCAGTTAAGTACAGTAGGCTTGGACAATTGGGACAGATCCCTCTCTGGGTTGCATTGTGACAGCAACATAGATTCAGAGAATGGTAGGGGTTGGAAGGGACCTCAGGAAATCATCTAGTCCAACCCTGCTGCCAAAGCGGGTTCCTTACAGCACCTTGCACAAAAAAGCGTCCAGGCAGGTTTGAACAATTCCAGAGAAGGAGACTCCACAACTTCTTTGGTCATCCTATTCCAGTGCTCCGCCACCCTCACAGTAAAGGGTTTTTTCCTTAAGTTTGTCTGGAACTTGTGATGTTCTATTTTTTGCCCATTGCCCCTTGTCTTGTCACTGGGCACCACCAAAAAGAGCCCGGCCCCATCCATTTGGCTCCCCCATTTCAGGTATTTATAGACATTGATAAGATCCCCTCTCACTCTTCTCTTCTCCAGGCTGAAGAGTCCCAGCTCCCTCAGCCTTTCCTAATATGGGAGATGCTCCAGGCCCCTAATAATCTTTGTGGACCTCCACTGGACTCTCTCTAGAAGATCCCTGTCTTTCTTGAACAGACAAGAACACCAGCCAACATAATTTTTGTTTCAATTAAGTAGGGTAGGCTGGGACAATCTGGCACTTTCTGATTTTGCCCACCAGGGCAGTGAGTCTAACAACCTAGTACCTTCTCGTCCTAGGTACAAAAACAGTGAATTAGGACAATTAGGCACTCCCTAACAAGACCCAGGACTCCTGTTGTCTGGGAAACGTACCCAAGACCCCCCCTGGGTCACAGCCCACTCTGAAATGTACCAAGATTACCTGACATGAATAATGGTCACAAAGAAAAAGTACTAACCAAAGTCAATCATCTTGCGACCCTATAAATACTAAGTGACGACCTTTAGAGCTCTCCAGGATCACAGCAGAATGCTACCCTGTATTTACCCCATGAATTTGGACACATTTTAAGTGTAGATTTTCACTGTCCGATGACGGACAAAGGGAGATAAGAACCATCTGTTAACAAGCTGACAAGGGGAATAGGAACCTTTGGATGACATAAACCAGTGAAGAGTAAGAGCGAGTAATTCACTATAGTTTGATTTCATAACTTTTCTAGAATAATTTGAGTCCTAAAAATTTATTCTAGTCTGTGATAAAAGAAAGATCTTAGTAATAGATTAACCTCTATATCTTTATCCATATCTGTGTGTATGTGATATAATTCAGGAAATTCTGTTAAGTCTTTCAGCTGAAGTGTTGATTATAAAAAAATATTGATTATGAACTGAATAAATTTGTTACAAAATCATATAATCTAATCTTGTGATTTACTATAATAATATTAATGAACCTTAAATTGCTGCTACCCCAAAGTTATACAGAACACATAATCATTCTTTACAGAGAGGGTAATCAGGCACTGGAACGCCCTACCCAGAGAGGTGGTGGATTCACCATCCCTGGAGGTTTTTAAAAAGAGATTGGATGTGACCCTTAGTGCCATGATATAGTAACTGGAGTTGGATCAGGGGTTGGACTTGATGATCTTGGAGGTCTTTTCCAACCCAATCTATTCTATGAATCTATGATATGTTAAAGCACTGCACCGAGGCCTCTGCACCTAATCCTTACAGACGCAAACCCTCGACCAGGTGTGGGACAAGGAGTGAACACAGTGGCACCTAGACCCCTCTCTGAGAAGGAGTTTGGAAAGCAAGGGTGTCCACTCTGAACCTCGAGACTCAATGGGAGGGTCTCCCTTATCTTTTTTTCCTAATACCTGTATAAATCACTCCAACCTGATCCTGACTCAATTTTCCCTGATCCCTGTGTAAATAACTTCTCCCAATCCATGTGTAAATCATTCTAACCCAATTCTACTTTGATTTCCATTGTGTAATCTCTTTTTCCTGTAGTAACTAAGTAGTAGAGTGAACCTTGCCATCAAATCTCTTACTTCACTCTTTAAAAAATTCATATTAAAATATCTTTTTTGCAATATCTTTGACAATGATTCTTTAAACAACCCTGAGTCCTTCCACTTCCATCTGCAACAGTACCTCATGTGGAATATTAGTTAAGAATGGGGATAATTCAGAATGGAAAAATAAAATAAAGATGTATCTGTTTACGTGGGCCATAGAAATATTGTCTAACCTATTTGTGAATTGCCAACAGGAAATGTTTGATTCAGTCTTACTTAAAATATGCTGTGAGCCTTTGGGTAGGGCGCTCCCCATAGTGGATAGAATTGTGGCTTAAACTGTCTTCGATGATGATAGGGATGTTGTAGCTCTCATCCTGAGAACTAGATGGTGCAACAGTTCCCCAGAGCTGCAGCCAGAAACAGGAGCACAGAAAGCGAATACAACAGAATTTTGTTTTGCTTCACATAATGAAGGAAAAAAATATGCAGTTGGAATAGTTTTAAGGAATGGCTGTGAAGAAGGCAGGGTGTATAGCAGTTATTTGCAAAAACTATTTTAAAGTCTATTTTAAAGACTAAGGTAAAAAGCATTTCACAGGTGAGAAGAATTAAAATTCTGGGTAACAGCAAAAGATAAACATAGACTAGCAATTTTATAAATCTTATTTATATTTATATTTTCATTTGTCACAAAGAAATTCCTTGTATGTCTGTTGCATGTAGACGTCTCCAAAACCTGGTATTATGGAGAACAGCTCTCAATAAGGTTATGCATTTTGTGTATCCACTTCACAAAGGAAAACAATTTTCTTTAATCATTTTCCATTTCATCCTAAAATAGAAGGCAAGAACAAAAGCTAGGGAGCAGCAACAATTGCAACCTTGCTTGTCAAAAAAGAGTCAAAACCAGGTAAGAAACAAAAAGGAAATAGTCAAGTCTTTGTAGCAACTATGAATATAGATATTAAAGAAATATCCAGTCAGTGCAGAGACCAGCAGCAGTGACAATGACAATCAAGGTGAGCCCAGGGGCTTGGCATGAGATCCTGCTGTTCAGGGGGGCTCCCAAGATTGGGGCACCCTGGGCAGCCATCCGGAACCGAGACGAAAACCCGAAAGCTCGTCCAGACAATCAGGTACGGCATGGGGCTTGTTCAGAGCAACTGCGAGAGATGTAAATGTGGTGTAACCACGGTGACCGCAGAAGATTTCCAGGGAGCACCACGTACTGAGCACCCGAACAGGGCTTGTCAAAGGCAGTCTGCAAGCAGTTCTCGTAGGCAGGGTGAGAAGAAGGCAGGACCAGCTCGGCGGACAGACAGTGGTCGCCCCCAGGCAGATGAAGACCATGCTTCTGACACCAACCAAAAGAGATGTGGGAACCCAGACAGAGCTCACAGCGAAGGACATGGTTGTGCAGGTCACGGGATGGCCACAGCTGCTCCCTGGTAACGGGGGGCAGCCATGAGTACAGCTGTGTGTGGTGTGAGCAGGTAGATGACCTGCTCAGCCAAGTGGCATAGCTGCAAGATGAGGTTGAAAGGCTGCAGGATGAAGTAGAAAGGATTAGGAGTATTAGGGAAGCTGAAATGGAAACAGACTGGTGGAACCAGGCCCTGCCCTCTCTCCAACAGAAATGGGAGCACTTGCCAGATAGCACCCAGGATCGAGGGGCCCCTGTATCCCACTCCATCAGGTGGAAGACAGAAGCCTGGATGAAAAGGGTGAGTAGAGGCAAGTTCATGACCATGGCATAAGGCGAGTGCTCTCCTTGCCCGTCTCACCTCCCCAGGTACCTCTGAGAAATAGATATGATGTTCTTCTGGAAGATGGCCAGTCTAATGGGAATGTGGATGATAGGCAATCTATACCAGAGGTCTCGTCATGGTCAGATAGGCCTTCCAGCCACATAACACCTTCTTCCACAAGGAAGAAGAGAAGAGTTGTAGTTGTTGGAGATTCTCTCCTCAAAGGTACAGAAGGCCTGATATGTCAGGTTGACCCTCATTATTGGGAATTCTGTAGTCTTCCTTGTGCCCACCCAAATCAAGGATATCACTAGGAAACTCCCCAACTTGGTGCAGTCAGCAGACTATTACCCACTACTGATCTTCCACCTCGGTGGGGAGGAAGCTGCATCCCATAGTCTGAGGGGAATGAAGAAACTTCAGGGCCTTGGGGCAGCTGATGAAAGGGTCTGGGGTGCAAGTTATTTTCTCTTCCCTCCTTCCAGTTGCAGGCAATGACATGGGATGGAATAGAAGGATCCAGTCTATAAATACTTGGCTCTGAGACTGGAGCTACAGGCAGGGCTTTAGGTTCTTTAATCATGGCTGATTTTATAAGACACCAGGCTTGATCGTAATACATGGAAAAGTCCTAAGTTTCAGGGGGAAAAAGGTTCTAGGACAAGAATTAGCAGGGCTCATTCACAGAGCTTTAGACTAGATTTGAAGGGGGATGGGGGTGCAGCTGGGTTTGCATCAGTGGGGCAGTGTTCTAGTATTAATGAAGGACAGAAGGCCTCCTGCCCTGATAGAGTGGAATCAGTGTGCCCAGCTCACTCCCTGAAATGCCTGTACACCAGGTATGCTAAATAATATCTACCATTATTATAGCTATCTTCTACACAGAGTGAAATAATATTGGTTGATGAACCTGCAGGACAACTGAGATATAATTATATCTGTAAATGTTTTTATAATTCAGTAATATTATATTTCAATCCAAAGGCAATGCTTTTTCTTTACGTAGCAAACTCAAATCAAAAAATTGTTTCATATACCTCTATATTTTTGTAGTTTCCTTTTTAAAATAGCTTACATATTTAAAATTATTTGTCTAATATGAAAATCTTTCTCTGAGTTGACGCAGTCCAAATTATAACAGTTTTGACTAGTCTAGTCCTTCATGTTTCTCTGATGATCTAATACAGATTTTATGGTATTTAAATATTCAAACACTTCTTTAAAATAAATGCTACTTCTTCAAAACTAGCACATTTTTATTAAACTAATAAATTTCTCTTAATTCACTATGATTTTATTGCTTCCATATTGGAAACAGGCAATCCTCTGGCAAATTCTCCCTGAAAATAGTTGCTGCAGGATTTTGTTACCTCCGTTCAACTTCAAAGATCCTAAGTTAAAGTAGGACCAGTTACATCCTAAGCAAACACAAATGCAGATGTAGTAGGCTTTCAATCTAAGTCCACCATGAACCTCAGGAGTCCAACTTTAATAATGCCATGCCTGAGCTAGTGGTGATGAATCTACATTTATATATCCCAAGTCAGTGCTTTGAAATCTACATTACAGTTGTTTCTAAAGAGGACTTGATTCTGCTCACAAAGCTTTCTGTATAAATATAGGCTCACTATATAAAAATATATTCTTTCATATATCTTCTCTCTCTTCATAAGCTAAATAAGCAGAAGGATAACTCTTAAATCTCACATAAAATCAGAACTAAAAATATGGGATTCTCACAGTCAAGTCTTAAGCAGGATAAGAACCAAAATTACCAATGTAGATTCACAGAATTTGCTCTACAGAGGAATAAAACTTGGTAACCTCTTCAAAGCAGGGAATACCTTTCAAAATGTAAAATTATTATTTAATATACCTGATGAATGCTTAGACCCTTATGTATGAAGAAAATATTAATAACTTAATCAGAAAATATTAATCACTTAATCAGAAAATATAAGGGAGTATCACGTATAATTCAGTCAGATTGAAATGCAAGGATATATACATAATGATCAGAGAGAAATGTTAATATTGTTAGCAAAAGGAAATCAATGAGCAGCCAATAGTATTACAGCAACTGCCAACAGTCAAGTAGTAGAGTCATTGCAGCATAAAGCTAAAGGCTGATTTTCAGCAACACTATATAATCGTTAGCACAATGTGGAATATGACTTCTAAAAGTCACTTCAGTGAATTTTTATGGTAAGACAGTAAATTACAAAATAAGTAAGGGGTGGGAAAATTTTTAAAATGCTAACACAGGAGAAAAAGAAAAATCCTGTACTGCTTATGATTAGCACAGTTTTGAGCACTGACTGTTTGTAGCTTTGTTTAGGTCTGTATGTGTACGTGGAGACTGTGATGTTCTCCAATGAAACACAGATTTATGTTTTAGCTATATCAATAATATCAGTACAAATGGGTACGCATAGCAGAAAGAGGAATCCAGAATTTTATTACTCTAATACATTTGTGTATTTCCCTCTTCCCCAGACTTCCTTAATTGACCTCCTATTGAGGAAAGAGAGAAAACTGGCAGAAATTTCTCGTTAGGTTCCACTTTATGTGGAACGAAGCATCCTCTGGCTATTTACGGCAGATTTTGATCCCAAATATTGGTCATTTGATCCGAACCTCCACTCCTGACCGTTTGCACAGTATTTTTATTTACAAGCAGAGTGATGCACACAGCCAAAGTATCACTATTTAAAACCTGCTTTTCAAATCTTGTGCAATTTTTTGTTTCCACCCCAAGAGTTTATGTTGCGTGCAGACTGATTATTGCATTTCACTGTCCCACACTGCAAAAGAAAGATGCCTATGAAGTAATAGAGAGCTACTAAAATGTGAATAAGATTGCGCTGCCTTGGTGAACCAGTGTTTTTATGAAGCCTGTCTACTACAAAGACTTTAAACTTTAGTGTCAGACATGCTGGGTGATGTACTTCACCTGTGAAGATTGGCTGCTACAGTATGTTTCCTTCTAAATTGTGAAAGATTGATGAAGTACAAAAATCTTATTTTTCCATCAAGTGAAATCTCTGTCATCACCCTTCATGGATGAAGCAGTCAATGATGCATTTTCCATCAGGTAATATGGAAGTGTTTAATTTTTCAGTGTCTGCTTTTAGAGAGGGAAAATAAAGTTGACACTGGTAAGGATTATTAAACTCATCCTCAGAATTCCATCCTGTAATGTAAGTGATACATGTACTATCTTTGCTTTCAGTACGTGTCTATTATCTTACTATATAAGATGGGGATTTTGGGTGTATATTGGTTTATAGACTTAAGAAATAAATTATAAAAGGCTATAATCATAGAATGGTTTGGGTTGTAAGGGACCTTTAAAGGTCAACCCCTCTGCAGTAAGCAGGGACACCTTCAACTACAGCAGGTGGCTCAGAGCCTCATCCAGCCTGACCTTGAATGGGCAGAATCACCTCCCTTGACCTGCTGGCCAAGGTTCTTTTGATGCAGCCCAGGAGATGGATGGCCTTCTGGGCTGCAAGCTCACATTGCTGGGTCATGTTGAGCTTCTCATCAAGCCCCTTCCTTGTCAGGGTTGCTCTCAATGCCTTCATGCCCCAGCCTGTATTGATACCTGAGGTTACCCCAACCCAGGTGTAGGACCTTGCACTTGGCCTTGTTGAACCTCATGAGGTTCACATGGGTCCACTACTCGAGCGTGCCCAGGTCCCTCTGGATGGCATCCTGTCCCTCCAGCATTTCAACCTCACCACTCACCTTGGTATTGTCATCAAACTTGCTGGGAGTGTACTCGATCCCACTCTGTATGTCATTGATGAAGATATGAAACAGTACTGGTCCCAATATGGACCCCTGAGGGACACCACTCATCATAGATTTCTATTTGGACATCAAGCCATTGACCACTACCCTCTGGGTGTGATTATCCAACCAGTTCCTCATCTACTGAACAGTCTACCCATCAAATCCATATCTCTCCAATTCAGAGTGAAGGACATTGTGAAAGACTATGTCAAAAGCTTTACAGAAGTCCAGATAGATGACATCTTGTAGCTCTTCCTTTGTCCACTGATGTAGTCACTCCGTCATAGAAAGACACTAGGTGGGTAAGGCAGGACTTGCCCTTGGTGAAGCCATGCTGGCTGTCTCAAATCCTGGCTCTCTCAAATACCTGTCCTCCATGTACCTTAGCAGAGCTTCTAGGAGAATCTGTTCCATGACCTTCCCAGGCACAGAGGTGAGGCTGATAGGGTGGTAATTCCCAAGATCTTCCTTTCTATTCTTTTTACAAATAGCTGCAACGTTTCCCTTGTTCCAGTCACCAGGGACTTCACCTGACTGCCATGATTTTTCAAATATCATGGAAAGTGGTTTGGCAACTGCATCAGCTAATTCCCTCATGACTCTGGGATGCATCTCCTCAGGTCCCATAGACTTCTGTACGTTCGGATTCTTGAGATGGTCACAAACTTGATCTTCTCTTACAGTGGGGGGAATTTTGCTCCCTAATTCGCTGTCCTGTGGTCAATCCACTTGAGAGGTGTGGGAAGAGACTCAGAAGACTGAGTCAAAAAAGTCATTGAATACCTCAGCCATCTCCTCATCTGTTGTTACCAGTTTACCAGTCTTCCTCATGATGGGGGTTATGCTTCCTTTGACCTTCCTTTTCTGGCTGAAGTACCTGTAGAAGCCCTTATTATTCTTTGCATCCCTTGCCAAATTCAGCTCCAGCTGTACCTTGGCCTTCCTGACTCCTTCCCTAC